>NC_135618.1:62192882-62200382 GCF_053574225.1 Canis aureus | reverse complement strand
GGTGGGTTGGGATTTTGGGGAGGGGGGAGGTGGAGGATTGGTGGTGGTTCACTTCGGGGTGGGGCGGCTGTGGGCAGGGGAGGGGGCCAGGGGCTGGCTGCAGGCTCCAGCCAAGTTTGCTAATATTTCTTCGCTGCAGATGTCCTGAAGCCCCCGAAGGGTCCCCCGGGGACCCGGACCCTATTAGAACAAATGTGCACTGCTTTTGTAAAGAGGCGCGTTGGCGGCGCCTGTCCTATTACAGACGACACATGATCAATAGGCTGATAACGCAGCAACATCAATATAAGCGACAGAACAATGAGGGATATCATTGGGCATCTATCTTAATATAGCCGGCTACAAGAGCGCTGACAAAGAGTGCAGCTCATGAAAATTCCGCCCCACGATTCCGCGTCTCCGCTCCAATATGCGCACGCACTCCCCCAGCTGCCGGCGCTATTATTCTCCAATTTCAATTTGACACCCCAGCCTTTCATGCTAATTCTATTATTGTAGGAAGTTTATGTGATTTCATATCACTAGAAATCGGTAATGTATAATAACCCTTTGGGCAAGAAACCCAGTCCCCGCAGCAGCCACCGGAAAATAATTACTTTCATATCAAAACTCTGCAGGAGCCCAGCGGCCCGGCCCTGGCAGCCCCCGGCTCCGTCACCCCGCGCCTCGCGCCCCGGCGTGTGCCAGCGCGCGGGGGTGCGCGCGGGGGCGCGCGTGTGTGTGGCGCCGGGTGGGCGGGGGAGCGCGAGGGAGGGCAAGCGAGGGGGAGCTGCGGATGCATAAATTTGTTCAATCAGAAAACACAAACACACACGCACACAAAAGGAGGCATTAAGCGCGGACCTCGGGGGAGGTGAGGAGCCTCGTCCCTGCCCCGCCCGCGGGGAGAGGAGTGGAAAACCGAGGGGAGGAGGGGCCACTCTGGGCGCTCGGAAATTTGAAAAAGATGGACCTGAGAGCTTGCGTTTGACCAGCTTTATTTATCAAAAATGGTACATATATAAATATTCTTAGACATTTTTGCATTTTACAAGGCTGAGGATTCTTGTTGTGGGTTTTTGTGGGGGATACGGGTTTTTTTTTTTTCTTGTTTTTTTCTTTTCTTTTTTCTTTTTCTTTTTTTTTTTCTTTTTTTTTTTTTTTTTGCTCCCGTAGAGGAGGAGGGTCTCACCCCAAGTCCTGCGGTTGTTGCCTAGGTCCGAATTGATAACAGCGGTTTTCGTTAAAAAAAAAAAAAAATAATAATAATAAAAGGAAGAAAACAGAAGAAAGAGGAAAAAGCAGTGTTTCTAAGCCGATCACCTGATTTCGTTGTGTGAGTCGAGCCTGAGTGAGCGGGCACGGCCGGTGGAGCGCCTCTGCTGGCCCCGATGCCCCTCAGTCCATGTCCACCTCCTCGCCCTCCGGCGCGCTGGGTCGGGGCTCGGCGCCTGGCTCTGCGGCCCCGCACAAGGCCGGCTCCCCGGCGGGGCTGGCAGCTCGAGGGCCCGGCCCGGGCGACGGCGCGAGGGGGGGCGCGAGGGGGGACGAATCCGCTCCATCCCCGCCGCCGCCGCCGCCGCCGCCCTCGGCCGCAGCCGCAGCCGCAGCCGCAGCCGCGTCCCGGAAGGGCGCCGGGGTCGGGGCCCCCGGGGAGGCGACGGCGTCGGGGCTGCGGCGCGCGAAGGCCGAGTCCGGAGCGCCGCCGGGCCCCGGGAAGGCCCCGAAGCTGGCCTGAGCTGGCGGCGCGGGCGGCGCGGCGGGCGCGGGCGGCGCGTCCTTGGGCGCGGGCTCGGGCCCCGCTGCGCCCTTGAGCGCGGCCTGCGGCACGAGGAAGCCCAGCGGCTGCGTGATGGGGTACAGCAGGAAGTGGCCCTTGCCAATGAGGGTCCGCGGCGCGCACGGCAGCCCGGGCGCAAAGTCCAGCCCCGCGGCGGCGGCGGCGGCGGCGGCGGCGGCGGGGGCGGGGGCGGCTTTCCGGCGCGGCGGCGAGTCGGAGAGCAGGCTCTCCACGCTGAACGGGCTGGCCTTCGGCAGGCCGGCGGCGCCGCGTTCCGCCGCCGCCCCGGACGCGCACGGGGCCGCGTCCTTGTCCGCGGGGCGGCCCAGCCGCAGCTGCGGGCCGGCGCCGCTTCTTTGGCTCGGGTAGAAGGCGGGGTCGCAGGTGCCCGGCGCGGGCGGCTCGCCCGGAGGTGCGGGTGCGGGTGCGGGCGCGGAGCCGGAGGCGCCGGCGGCGTGCGCGCTGGGGCCCTTGGCCGCGGCGGCGGGCGGCGGCGGCTCGGGCGGCTCCGGGGACAGGCCGCCGCCGCCGCTGTCGCTGTCCGAGCTGGGCGCGCTGTGCAGGGACAAGCCTCCAGGCGAGTGCAGGTGGCGGCTCTGGCTCTTCAGCAGCTTCTTCTCGTGCTTGCGCTTCTTCTTCTCCATCTTCTCTAGTTCCTTGCGCGCGATCTCCTCTGGGTCCATTGGTTCGCCACTGCACGTGGTCGGGTGTGAGTTGTGAGCCGGCCGCCCCGGCCCCTTCTTCGTGTTCTCCTTCTTCCTCCACTTGGCCCGGCGGTTTTGGAACCAGACCTAGAGCAGCCGGATAGGGGAAAGGAAGGTACAATCAGGCAGCAGGCTTGCCGCTGGGGCTTCGGGCCTCCCCGCTCCCCCCAGACGGGCCTTGCTTGCCCCCCGGCTCCGGCCAGGGGTTGGGAGCCAAGGCACGCAGCCGGCCGGCCCTGAGCTGGCTTTCGGCACTCAAGCTGAAGGTTCCAAAGAGCATCTTTTCCACCCAGAAGGAGGTAGATGGGGCCTCTCGGCCGGCTTCCCACTCTGGCTTCTCACCTCGGGAAACTGGGAGCTGCCCCTTCCTTGGGCTCCGCCGGGTCTGGCCCCTGAGGGCGTCTGGTTCCTGGTCGGGAGGCAGGCAGGGAGCAGGGCCCCTCCTTGCCCCTCTTGGCTTCTCACAGCTCCTGTTCTAAGCGGCCTGCCTGGCCTGGTGCTGACCGTCTGGCCTGAGGACCACCAGTGGCTGGGCTCAGCTGCCCTCCACACCTGTCTTCGGCCCCCTGGAGACTGAGTCAAAGGCCAGATTTTGGGGTTTCCCGTGAAGGGAAATCTGGGTGCTTCTTCTTCTAGAAGGTCCTGGGAAGCCAAACTTAGGGGGAGGTTTTCCAGCGGCCTGCCCCCCAACGCACTCGCACACGGCCTTCTTTCTAGGGGCTCCAGGCCAAGGCACCAACACACCCCCTGAAACCAGTTGTGCCTGGCTTAGGCCAGTGGGGGAGACAAACAGGGGAGCAAGAGGCCAGCTGCTAGGCCAGCAGAAGAGGCCTGGGCCCAGGTAGCCTCTTCTATCCTCCCTGCCGGCCTTGTCCTGGGGAGCAGCGGCCCTAGACACTAGCTCCCACACAGCACACACACACACACACACACACACACACACAGTCAAGTCCCTGATGGGCCTTAGGCACACCACCCTCCCCAAGAGATCGCGATAATTCCAATTCTTTGTTGTGGCCGCGGAGAGACCCCGCACAATAGCAGGCCCGGCCTGGTCACTGGGAGCCTTGCTGGTGCCAACCTCTCCAAGGCTGTAACTCACTTCCTTCCTTCCTTCCTTCCTTCCTTCCTTCCTTCCTTCCTTCCTTCCTTCCTCCCTTCCTTCTTTCAAATACTTCTGGGTTTTTGTTTTTTGGTGTAAATTCCACGCTCACTTGTCACCAAGAAATGCTCATTATCGTACAGGGGAGAAACGAAGAGGTTTTCACTTAAGACATGTATAAGAATTGGATGAAAGGATTTGCAAACAGAAGAGGTCATGAGGGGCAGTGCAAGCACAGGTGGAGAACACCTTTTTAGACAAAGCTGTTGATGCTAAACAGGCGTCGAGCCGACCTCTGCCTCAAAGCCCTACACCCACGGCTGCAGCCGCATACCCCACTCTCCACCATCCCGACCCCAGAAAAAAAGATTTCTGTACTTCAGAGAAACATCTGAGTGTGCACACTTCATCTTGAATTTTTAATCCACCAAATTGATGCTGTATTTTTAAAAAGAATAACGCCAGCAGTCTCTGAATGAAATCAAAGTCCGGTGTGTGTGTGTGGGGGGGTGGGGATTGGGGAGATATAACGGAGAGTATATCAAAGATTCAAAAACCTTTGCCCCCAATTTGTTAACTGTTAAGTTTCGGCCTCCTCTTCCTCAGCTAGCCTCCTTGTGCAAAGCCAAGAATAAATACAGGTCTCCATCTGAATATTTTAGAGGCAAGAGGTAAACAAACAAACGCGTTTGCTCCGGCCCGGTGCACCAAGATTCTCCGCAAGCGTCAGGAGGCGCCGGGTCTGACTGCTCCAGGTCTCTCCAAGATCCCAGCCCGGCTGGCACCCCCCATCCCACCCCTGGGCCGCTGTTCCTGCCCAGCCCTCTGAGACCTCGTGTCGCGACGTCGCCCGACCCCCACCACGCAGCTCCCCGGTTCAGACGCAGCTGCTGTTCTGGCTACTTCGCGGCTGTGGTCGGCCCCCTCCCAAACCGCCTGGGGCCCGCTCCCCGTGAGGTGCTGAGCCCCAGAACCCCAGCACCACCTCCGGGCCGGCGAGCGCGAGGCGGGCTCGGCCGCGGGGCCGCGGTCCCCCACCTAGAACAAAGGCGGGGCCGGCGCCGGGCAGGCCTAGCTGCGGGATGCTGGCTCCCGGGAGGAACTGCGGCGGGTCTTTACCTGCACTCGGGACTCGACCAGATCCAGGCGCAGCGCCAGCGCCTCGCGCATGAACACGTCGGGATAGTGGCTCTCGTTGAACGCCTTCTCCAGCTCCTCCAGCTGCCAGCCGGTGAAGTTGGTGCGGGTGCGCCGCCGCTTACAGCCCGGGCTCTCCTTGTCGGGGTCCCCCGAGTCTGCGGGCACGCAGAGGACGCCGCAGGGCTCAGCCAGGGCCCAGGGCCCCAGCCGCATCCACCCCCTCCGTACCTGCGGGCCGCCGGGGTCTGGGCGCCCTGCGCCGGGGTGGCAGCCCGAGCCTGCCCTGAGCCTGGGCAGCCGGTGCCCGTCCTGCAGCCGCCCGCGCCCCAGCTCGTGCGCCCGACGAGGGTGCCCTACTGCCCACCCCTCCGCGCCCGCCTCGCCTACCTGACAGCTTGAAGGGCTGGCTGTCGCCTCCCACCCCGCAGGCGGCCGGCAGCAGCGGCGTGGGGTTGACCACCGAGGCGGCGGCGGCGGCGCACGAGCCGCTGAGCAGGCCGTCGATGGAGAAGGGCACCGAGGCGGCGGCGGCGGCGGCGGCGGCCGACTGCAGCTGGTGGCCGGCCAGCTCGTACACGTGGTGGTGGCCCAGCGGGTAGGGGAAGCCCACCACGCCGCCCAGCGAGCCCCCGAACTGGGCATGCGGGTGCTCCAGGAGGCGGCCGTCCATCATCTCGCGCGGGGGGCCGGCGGGGCCGGCGGCGGGGCGCGGGGGCGCGGGCCGGGGCCGGGGCGGGCCAGCGGCGGGAGGCGCGGACGGCGGCGGCGGCGGAGACAGGGACCCGGAGCCCTACACATGCTTCGCCCGCACTCCGGCGCTTTACTTTATCAACATCAAGCTCCCGATAATTAGCCGCGGCCCGGGGAATTTGGGACCAATAAGAAGCGCTAATCGGCTCTGACGTCAGAGGCGTGCTGGGTGCAAGGAAACGTTTTCCATATCGATTGCTAATTATACCTGACATGCACCTCAATAAACAGTATCAGGAACTGTCACAACAAGGGGGGGCGGCAGAGAGGGAGGGGCGCGGCCGGGCGCTGGGCGGGCGCGGGCTCGGGGAGCGGTCCAGGCAGGGGTCCCCGGCGAGCCCCCCACTCCGGTCCCCGCTGGCCGGAGCCCGCGCCTCCCCCGCCGCGGGCTCCCCGCCCCTCTGCAAATCACTAATAGATTTCCCTTTAAAACATTCACCGGCGTGTTGTGGGGATTTTTCACCAGAAATGCTGTACTCTCTGAACCTTTAAAGTGATGTTGCTCCAATTACAGAGAGACATTGAGCGGCAAATAGACTGATCCAATAATAGGAGATTCATCATCCGCTCTTTCCGAAACTGTCACATTGAATTTAAAACTACAAGGGCTTCTCATCTCCTCTCGGGCTCCAGGCTGCGGGGGAGAGGAGGAAGGAAAGGGAGGAGGAAGAGGAAGGAGCGGAGGGGGCGGGGTGGGGGGGGTGGGAGGAGGCGACTCCAAAAGAGAGCGGCTCCGACAGAATGGAGCGCCCTGTCAATAAAAAGGCGTAATTAATGCCCTCTCCGACTGGCTGCCGCCGGGGCTGTAGAAACAGAGGTGGGGGGCGGCTATGGAGACACCCTGATTCCCACCCCCACCCCACCCCCACACACTCACTCCGGGAAACCGGGGCACAGGGCTGGGGAGGAGGGAAAAGTAACTTTGGGGGTGGCAGCCAATCAGGCCCCCGACACAGCAATGAAAAAAAATAAATACATCTCCCTTTGACTCGGCCTCTGAAGAATAGGGCCCAGGTACTCAACCCATTAATTATAATTAAATTATGTTCTCAGAGAAGTGTCTGTCACTCCCTTCTCCGCTATAAAATATTGATAGACTTAAAGCTAAATCATTAAAGGACATATTCTTAAATAAGCAGCAAATTAGGACCGTGGGCAGGAGGGAAGGCAATCATTGGAGATATATATATACAATCTTTCGTAAAAAGTTTGCCACTGAGGAGGGTGCATTTTGCCGCAGCCCCAGTCCCGGGGCCGAGCTGGAGTCCCGGAGGCAGGAGCTCCTGGGCCTCCAACGGCCCGTCCTGGGGACCGGCTGCCGCAGCCTCTCGCCCCAGGGCAAGGGGACGGGCAAGTTGGCCTCTAGTGCGAGTGGCTCGGACCGGCCCAAAGCCGGAGCGCAGGGCGGGGTAGGGCTGAAGCCGCGTGTCTGTGGGCCAGCCCGGCGCGCCTGTCCCGGTCAGCAGGGGTGCACACAGGGCCCCGCCGGCGGGAGCCCGGAGGCCCTGAAGGCGCAGCCCAGCACTCGTGCTTTACTGAATGTGCCCTGGGCCGCACCGACGACGACGGAGTCGCCTCGCCCTGTCTCATTGTTCGAGAGGAGGCAGAGGTGCAGGGGCTGGGGGCAGGCAGGCCGACGTCTCGAGGAGGCCGAGGGGTGGCTTGGAATTCGGGACCTTCCCGCCCCGCCCCCACCCCACCCCCACCCCACCCCACCCCACCCCACCCCCACCCGGCGCGCACGAGGAAAATGCTGCGAGTATTAATTCCGAGGTCAGGGGCCAAGAGCAGTACTTTTCGCCATAATTTAATTTCTTTCTCTATAAATACTAAATGTAAACTCTGTCCGTCCGACTCGATTTCGCCCCGTGGCCGTGAGCGCCGCGTCCTCCGCCGGGTTCGCGGGGAGGAATGTGCGCGGCGCGTGTTTCTGAATACAGAGCTGCAATCAACTCGGCCCGAGGGGAGGGCAGGGGAGGGGCGGGCGCCGGCCGGGCTCCCTCGCCCATCTCTCTTTATTATAATGAATTAATTCGACTTTATTT
>NC_135618.1:61032882-61130382 GCF_053574225.1 Canis aureus | reverse complement strand
GTCTTGAGCAGACACACTTAGCGAGCAAAGGCACCCACAAAAGGACACAAAGGTGGCACCCACCATTCCCACAGCAGCCCAGACTCTGTCTTTCCAGGTGGCTGTCTCTTCAGCATAGTGAGGAGTGACCCTAACCCCTCAGTATATCCCCATTTACTTTGGTGGTCAGAGTGAGTTTCTCTTGCTTGTAACCAGCATTTCTCACTGAAATTGGAGTGCCCCAGACCCTGCTGTGGGAAAGGAGAAGACATGCCCGGACATGGGTGAGAAGGGTGGGACTTGAAGGATGGGCAAGGAGAACTGAGTCCCTGACAGCAGGTCAGATGGTCAACTCTGAGGGGAGTGACATTCTCAAGGTGGGCAGTGAAGAGAGCAATACTTACATGAACATAGCTGAAACTTGCCAGCTTGATGAAAGATTTTGTAATTAAGAGTCTGATTTAGTTTTTGACATTGGAGTGCTGACAGCCTCCCAACCTTACCTCCCTCTTTCCTTCTGTCCCATGTCTGGGTGAGCTGGTGGGAAAGCTAGGTGCTCCCTCCTTTGGCAGGTGGGAGATTCAAACTGAGAAAGCCCCTGAGCCAGTGTCTCACTAAGGATATGTGGTGACTTCCTAAATTCCATCATATATGCAATTCATTCTGAATGTCCTAGTCCTCAAGTGTCCAGTTCCCAGAGGGAGAAAAGGGAAAAATAAAGGTGTTGGAATAAAACTCTCTTAATTTCCCTGGAGGCTTCTTTAGCCAGTGGGTTTGCAACAACAACAGCCTACCTCTCTGCCTGTACCTCCAAGATCAGAAACAACAATCAGCAATCACAATATAAATCCCTGATATTTGTAGGGAAAGATCCATATTGCCTACCTTAGCCCCTAAAAGCCATGTTCAAGATGCTTCAGGGATACAGCCATGGATGCCTGCCACATGCTGAAGATGGGGATTGAGTAGCCATCACCATGCTAAGAGTGGAGAGAAACCACAATATACTACCCAATCTTTCCCCTAAAAGCTGAAAGCCTTTTAAAAGACTCCAGAGTTTCAAAACAGTTACAAAATACTCAAACATATTCTTCAAGTACGATTTTTGTCTAGAATGGGAGATGTTTTCCTGGAGCTTCCTGCTTTTCCGTCTTCTCTAACATTGCTCTAAGACCATTCACAGTTAATGTAATCATTGATATTCTTGGGTTATGATCTCCCATCCTGCTTGCACTTGTAAAATTTGTTCCAGGGGTGCCTAGGTAGGCTCTGTCATTAACCATCTGACTTTTGATTTAACTCAGGTCATGGTCTCAGGGTCGTGGGGCTCTGCACTAAGTGTGGAGTCTGCTTGGGATTCTCTCTTGCGCTCTCCTTCTCCTTCCCAACCCACTTACGCTGTCTCTCTCTCTCAAAAAAAAATGGTTCCATCTGTTCTTTGTTTTCCAACATTTCCAATTTGGAGATTACTGGACACTGGCTCTGAAATGACACTAATTCCAGGAGACCTAAAATGTCACTGTGGTCCACCAGTCAGCATAGGGGCTTAGGGTGGCCAGGTGAGCAAGGAAGTTTGGGGCCAGGTCCATCTCAGAGCATATTCAGTATATTCCTACACAGAGCTTGTGTAATTGAATTACATTTATTGAATACACATACTCAATATGGCGGAACTGCCATCTTGTTTCCCTGGCTGGTGGAATAGTGCTTTACTGGTAGGAAAGAAGTGGAATTCACTAGAACTCTTTCTACTTAGGAAAATAGTAAACCAACAGAAATTCCACATTCTTGGAAGAGATTAGTACCACCATGAAGGACTTAAGAAGACTTGAAAAATTCAGGGGTGAGTGGTGAATCTCTCATATATTATTCAATTCACATATCTGACCTGTGCAGAAAACAGATGGATTTTGGAAATGATAGTAAATTCTAGTAAGCTTAACTAGATGGTATCTCTAATTGTAAGTATTGTTTCAGATGTGGTTTTATTGCTTGAGTAAATTAACACATCCCCCATACCTGGGTATGCAGCTATTGATCTGGAAAATGTCTTTTCCATACTTTGACGTCTATTAGTAAAGACCAACAGAGCATTTTTCTTTCAGCTGGCAAGATCAGAAGTACACATTCACTGTCCTACCTCAGGAGTATATCAACTTTCCAACTATACATCATAATTTGGTCCATAGGGATCTTGATTGCCTTTCCCTTCCGCAGGACACCACATGAGTCTTGGTGGCATTCTGCTGATTGGCCTAATGAGCAAGAGGTAGCCATTACTCTAGAATTATTGGCATCTCAGAGGATGAGAAATAAATATAACAAATTCAAAGGCCTTTCTCCTTTGTGAAATTTCTAGAGGTCCATTGGCCCCAGGCATGTCAAGATATTCCTTCTAAAAGTCAAAAAAGAGGCACAATGCCTTCTGGGCCTCTTTGGATTTTGGAGGCAACATATTCCTCATTTGGGTGTGATACTCCAGCCCACTTATTGAGTGATCTCAAAAAACTGCTAGTTTGGGGCACTCTGGGTGGCTCAGTGGTTTAAGCACCTGCCTTCCTCCCAGAGCATGATCCTGGTGTCCCAGGATCGAGTCCCACGTCAGACTCCCTGCATGGAGCCTGTTCCTCCCTCTGCCTGGATCTCTGCCTCTCTCTCTCTCTCTCTCTCTCTCTCTCTGTGTGTGTGTGTGTGTATGTGTGTCTATCATGAATAAATAAATAAAATCTTTAAAAACAAAAACGGCTAGTTTTGAGTGGGACCCAAAATGAAAGAAGGGTCTGCAGTAGGTCCAGCTTGCTTGTCATGCAAACTGCTCTGCTACTTGGGCTGTATGATGCAGCAGATCCAATAGTTCTTAAAGTGGCAGTGGTAGGTAGAGAGGCCTCCTAGATGTGAATCACAGTGTGGACATCTAGTATTTGGGAGGAAAGCCCTATTATCCTCCAAAAACCCTACTATCTCTCTTTGGGGAACAGTTTTTGGCTTGCTACTGGGCCTTAGGAGAGACTGAATGCTACCATGGCCCACCAAGTTACTACACCCTGAGCTTCCAATATTAAGCTAGGTATTGTCTGACCAATGAAGCCATAAATTTGGGCATGCACAGCAGTATTCCATTGTTAAATGGAAGTGGTCCATACAATATTAGTTTTATGCATGCCCTGATGGCACAAGGAAATTACATGAAGACATAACCCAAAAGTGCATGGACTACACTCCTGCTACATCGCCTTCTCTCTCCTAGCCTGCATCTATGGCCTCATAGGGATGTCTATATTATTAGTTGACTAGGAAAGTGAAAACTCAACCCTAGTTTACAGATAATATGCACACATCATTCAAAAGTGGACAAAAGTAGCACTATAGTCTCTTTTTGGGACATCCATGAAAGACAATGTCACAAGGAAATCCTCTGAGTGAGCACAATTAGGTGCAGCTAGCTGTTCATTTCACTTTGGAAGAAGTAGTCAGAAGTATGAGTGTATACAATGTTTTTGGCTATGGGCAACAGTTTATATGGATGGTTAGCAACTTGGAAGGAATATGATTAGAAAATTGGTGACAAGGAGGTGTGGGGTGGAGAAATGTGGATAGACCTTTGAGTGCTCAATAAACATGAAGATATTTTTGTCCTATGTGAATTGTTACTAAAAGCTGATCTCACCAAAGAAAGAGTTTCAATAATCAAGTGTTTGGAATTGCCAGTTCTGTAGATGCCAGTCAGCATCCTTCCCCTGCCATTCCTGTCATTGCTGAATGGGCTCATGAACAAAATGGCCATGGAAGATTGATGGCTATGCATGTGCTTAGCAACATGAAGTTCTACTCATCAAGACCAACAGCCATTGCTAAGTGCCCAGTCTTTCAGCAGCAGAAACCCAAACTGAGTCTCTGATATGACATATTCAGTGGGTTGATCTGCCAACTACCTGTTAGTAGGCTGGTTACGCTGGACTTCTTCCATTATGGAGGGCAATACTTTGTTCTTACTGGAATAGACACTTGAATGCGTATTTCCCTCTGTGCAAACAATGTTGCTACAAAAACTTCTGCCTGTGGACTTACATAATGCCTAACCCACCATTATAGTATTTCAAATAGCATTATTTCTGTTCAGGGAAATCATATCACACCAAATGATGTATAGAAATGCACCCATGTTATTGGAATTCACCGGTTTTACTGTGTTCTCCATAATCCTGTAACAGCTGGTTTGATAAAATAGTGGCATGTCCTTTTGGAAACTGTTAGAGTAAGCTAGGTGACAGTATCTGGAAAGGCTGGGACAGTGTTCTTCAGGAGGTTGTATATGCTCTAAGAGAGTATCCAATATGTGATGCTTTCTCTCCTATAGGCAAGATTTGTGGATTCAGGAATCAAAAAAGATTGGCACCACTCACAATTACCCCTGGATATCTGCTAGCAAAATTTTTGCTTTCTGTTCCCATGTTTCTTTAAAAAAAAAAAAAAGATTTTATTTATTCATTCATGAGAGACACAGAGAAGCAGAGACACAGGGAGAGGGAGAAGCAGGCTCCATGGAGGGAGCCCAATGAAGGGACTCGATCCCGAGTCCCCAGGATCACACCCTAGGCTGAAAGCGATGCTAAACTGCTGAGCCACCTGGGCTGCCTGTTCCCATGTTTCTATGCTCTGTTGGCCTGGAAATCTTAGTTTCAAAGGGGGTAATATTTCCACTGGGAGATATAACAAAAGTTCCTTTGAGTTGAAAGTTGACTGCAGTTTGACTTAGCCATTTTGGGCTTTTCATGTCTCTGAGTCAACAGGAAAAATGGGAGCTACTATACTGGCTGGGATCATTGATTTTAATTACCAAGGGGGAAATTGGGCTGCTACTACAGAGTGGAAATAAGGTCAAGTGCGTCTGAAATACAAGCGACCCTTTAGGATGACTCTTACCACTACCAGGATCTGTGATTAAAGCTGATGGAAAACTACAACGACCCAATTCAGGCAGGACTATTAATGACCCCCCACACTTCAGAAATGAAGATTTGTGTGGTCCATCTGTCCAAGAACTCAACCTAAGCCTCACATATTGTTAAGAATTTAATATGAATAACAAGCATATGTAAACTATAAAACTCTTAGGGAATAAAATAAGAAGAATTCTTTGTGCTTGGTCTTGGTAAAGAGTTCTTAAACAAGTCACAAAAAATGGGGCAGCTGGGTGGCTCAGGTGAAGCCTCAGACTTCAGCTCAGGTCATGATCACAGGGTCCTGGAATTGAGACCCTGGGACTCAGTGCTCAGCCAGGAGTCTGCTTGAGGATTCTCTATCTCTCCCTTTGCCCCACCCCCCATCTCTCTCAAATAAATAAATAAATCTTTAAAAACAAAACAAACAAACAAACAAAAAACTATGACACCAAAAGCATGATCTGTAGTAGGAAAAAATTGAACTTCATAAAAATTAAAATCATTTGTTCTCTGACAGATTCTGTTAAAAAGATTAAAAGACAAGCTACATCCCAAGAGAGAATATTTATAAACTATATTATTTGACAAACGATCATATCTAGATTATGTGAAGAACTCTAAAAACTCAATATTTAAAAACCAAACCATCCAATTATAAAATGGACCCCCAAAAATAAAGACACCAAGAGAAATTTCACTGAATAGGGTATACAAATGACAGATAAATACATGAAAAGATGTTCAATGTCACTAGCTTTTAATAAAGCAAATTGAGACCATGATGAGGTATCACTACATACCTATCAGAACAGTTAAAATAAAAGATAAATGGCATACACAAATTAACTCAAACTGGATTAAAGATCTAAATATAAGATCCCAAACTCCAAAACTCCTAGCAGAAAACAGAGGGGAAAGCTTCATAACATTGAATCTGGCAGTGATTTCTGGGACACAACACCAAAAGTATAGGCATTAATACATCAAACTTTAAAACATACATCAAAGGGCACAATCAGCAGAATGAAAAGACAATCTATAGAATGGGAGAAAATATCTGTAAGTCATATAAATGATAAGGGATTAATATCCAGAATATGTAGACAACTCCTACAACTCAACAGCAAAAAATCAAGTAAGCTGATTTAAAAATGATCAGAGGATGTGAATTTCTCCAAAGAAGATACACAAATGACCAACAAGTATAGAAAAAAGATGCTCAACATCACTAATCATTAGAGAAATGCAAATCAAAACCACAATTAAATACTACCTCACACACATTAGAAAGAGTACCATCCAAAAATCAGGAAATAACAAGTGTTGACAGGGATGTGGAGAAATTAGAAGCTCTGAAAAACCACTATGGAAAACAGTATAGCAGTTCCTCAAAAAGAGCAAAAGTAAAACTACCATGTGATTTATCAATTTCACTTCTGGGTATAATCCAAAAGAATTGAAAGCAGATCTTGAGGAGATATTTCCACACCCCTGTTAATAGCAGCATTATTCACAATAGGTAAACACAAGAAATCCATCAATGGATGAAGGAATAAACAGAATGTAATATACACATATAATAGAATATCATTCAACCTTAAAAAGACAATCTTGTCACATGCTACAGAATGGACATTAAGCCTAGTGGTATCAACCATTCACAATATGACAAATATTATATGATTCCAGTTATATGAGGTATCTTAAGTAGTCAAATTCATAGCAATAGAAAGTAGAATGGTAGTTACCAGAAGTTGGGGGTAAGGGGAGAAGAGGGGCATTGGTTAATGGGCATAGTTTCAGATTTGAACGATAGAAAAGTTCTGGAGATCATTGCATAGCAACATGAATATACTTAACACCTGAGCTATATGCTTATAAATAGCAAAGATGGTAGATTTTACATTATTTGTAAAGTACCACAATTTTTTAAAAAGATATTTACAATACTAAATATTGGAGAGGATGTAAAGCAACTGGGTTGGTTGCTCCTACACTACTGGTAGGATCGTAAATGGTCCAGCCACTCTGGAAAACAGTTTTGCAGTTTCTTTAAATATTGAATATACATTTATCATACAATCCATCAGTTGTGCTCCGGCATTTATCTCAGACAAATGATAATTTATGTTAACACAAAGACTCATATACAGCTCTTCATAGTAATTCAAAACTGTTGTTTGTTTGTAGTAGCCAAACTGCAAAATAACTAGAGTGTCAGTAGGCAAATGTTAAATGAATGATGGTCCACTGATATCAGGAATCTTACTCAACAGTAAAAAGGATTTAGCTATTGATGCATGCACAGCTGGATGGATCCAGAGACTAATGCTCAGTGATAAAAACCAAATCCCAGAAGATTATATCTTGTATGATTATATGATCATATTTATATAGCAGCCTTGAAATAATGAAATTAGAGTGATGGAAAACAGATCTGTGGTAGTGGGATGAATGTGAATATGAAGAAGTAGCAAGAGGGAATGTTTGTGTGGATGGAATAGTTTTGTATCTTGATGGAGGTAGCAGTTACAGGAATCTACATGTGTGCTATAACAACTATAGGTACACATTGCATCATTATCAAATTGCTCTATATTTTGTACCCTCTTATGAAAGATGTAACCATTAGGGGAAATTTGATGAAGGTTAATACGACTTTTCTGCCCTGACAACTTTCTGCGAATCTATAATCATTTCAAAATGAAACATTTAAAAAAATAGATTTTTCCTGTATTTAAAGTTGTGTAAGTTTTATCACTGACCTCGTATTGAGAAATCAAATAAAAACTGGGTTTGGTCATTGAAAAAGACAAATTGTTTTATATGGAAATTTCAGAAACTTGATATTCAACTCTGAATAGTCACCGCCCCACTAAGGGATGCTGCACTGTGTTCAGTGTAACACTGAGTATCGACATAAATTTGGTCTGCTGAGACAACTGAACTTCTGATTAGCATCCCATCATTGTTCTGGAACCCTGAGGAATGATTTACAACTTAGTTCAACTTGGGAGCAATCTGTTACATCAGAACATAATTGTGCACTTATAACTGATGATCTTGGGGATCCCTGGGTGGCTCAACAGTTTGGCACCTGCCTTTGGCCCAGGGCCCAATCCTGGAGTCCTGGGATCGAGTCCCACGTCGGACTCCCGGCATGGAGCCTGCTTCTCCCTCCTCCTGTGTCTCTGCCTCTCTCTCTCTCTCTCTCTCTCTCTCTCTCATAAATAAATAAATCTTTAAAAAATAATAATAATAATGATCTTAATGACCCTAGCAGGAGACACCCGGCTCCAAGGAGTACAGTTTAGTTAGGCTCCTGTGTACATGTCAAGCTGAGTCAATGTACACAAGGCCATTTCCATTTTGGATAACAAAGTAGTTAGTGCCCAGTGGGAGATGAAGTCACACGGCTCCTTCCCCATAACCCTGACATCCTGCCATTGCTTTTCATCCCAGCCTATGAGAGTTATCCTCCTGCACTGGAGCCACAGACACAGGCTTTGGTAAGGACGCTGCTGCAACAGGAGTCTCAGGGCTGCAAAGAAGATAATTAAGTCCTTTCCAGAATTCTGTTACTCATTTTATTCTCTTCTTTCCAAATGTAAACTCGATCTTCTATCTCTTAAATTTTCTCCTGTATTTCAGATTCTTCTTTGTATTTATTTTTTATGTTGTAATAAGCATTTTGGTTTGACTATACCACCTTTTAAAATGTGTTCTGTTTATCTCCTTTTGCTATTCTATTAGTTAATTCCCCATTTACTAAATTATTTTCTCTTTTTAAATTTCTCCCTTGGCTTTCCTGGCCATATGCATCTTTCTTCTTTAACTGCATTGATTAAAGAAAAAAAAAAGCTCTACATTTAATTGAGATAACTTTATTAGTATTGTCTTACTTACATATAATTGATGATAAATTGAAATATAACGTTTATTGATTACATAAACTAGTCTTTGCCTTTCCTCCTTATTCCTTCCTAGTCCTTCACACTTTCTAGTTCATCTGACTTACTACTCATTCTATTTCCATTCCTTGCTCTTTTTTAGTGGTTGCACTTTCTCTTCAGCTTTTATGCACTTGTTGTTGTTGTTTTGTTTTGTTTTTAAAGACTTATTCATTTGAGAGAGAGAGAATGAGCAAGTGTGGGGTGAAGGAGGGGCAGAGGGAGAAAGAGAGAGTTTTAGGCAGATTCTGCATTGAGCGTGGAGCAGGACCAGGCTCCATCTTAGGACCCATGAGATCATGACCTGAGCCAAAACCAAGAGTTGGACGCTTAACCAACTGCACTACCCAGGTGCCCCATATGCACTTGTTTTAAGCCTTTGTTTTAATACTTTAGTCTTCTGTTTCTTTTAATTACACACGTAATCATTTTCCTCACAGATTACTGTTTTATGTAATTTTTCTCATTCTTCCATTTATCTACTTCTGTAGCCCTGTCACTCTATCCCTTTCTGCTAATAATTACAGTATTTCTGCTGTTTCCAAGATCTTCACTACCATACTTTATTTTCAGAAGTACATCTGCTGGCTTTTTGTAATTCCTCCCCTTGTTTCTTTTATAGTCAATATTCCCTCTTCCAGCCTGAATACAATACACAAACCCAAATACATTCTGCATACCAGAATTTGCAGTTATGTTTGTGGCAAATAGCTCCTCCTCCCTAGGGCTTGTTAGCACACTCACTTTATAGTCTTAATTTTAGTGTGATAAAATATTTTAATATTTTTATTCATATTTACTTTTTTAAATTTTAAGAAAAATGTATCTGATATAATCTCTTGAAAATATTCTCTATATTAATTATAAAATATTTAATAAATTTGTTTTTACAATTAGGTTTTCAATGCATATGAAAATGATATTTTATATGACATTATATCAGAAATATCTCAGGTCCTATTTAGAAAAGAACTAACTCTATTGTTGTAAAAGACTCTTCTTTTCCCACTTCTCTTCTTTACTTCATCATGTATCAGGACCTAAAAATCCATGTCAATTGACTGCTGGAAATTCTAATTTGTTTCATAGATGGGTCCCGGCACCAAACCCATCATATCTTGATGATATAGCTTCATACTGATTTACCTTGATACTTCATGGAAAAATTATTTAAATACTTTTCTTCTATTAAAATTGCTTTGACTATTTTTGATATTATGCATATCACAGACATTGTACAGTTGGGAAAATCATTTTAAGAATCAGATCTAAATTCTATAATATTTATATATCACTTTGGAAACATGGACATCATTTGTATATTACATGTTCGAATCTTTGAACATGGAAAGTAATATGCTTTTTCTTTTACTGCTTTTACACGTCTCTTGTTTTTATTCATAGTTATGTGATATTTTCATACTGTTTAGGTAGTATCTCAACCTTAAACTACTTTATAGAAAGAGAGTTTGTTTCTGATATATAAATGCAAATAATTATTATACAGCAATATTTTTTATCCATTTACCTTGTAAAAATCTCTTATTTTTAATTTTTAAACTCTAGATTCTTTGCAGTTTATATATAGAAAATAATATCACCTAATGAGAAAATTGTGGGGTTTTTTTCCTTTCCAGAATGTGTACTAGTCATTTTCTTGCCTTGTTTGTAGATCACCTCCTCTGGTACGAAAATAATGAAAAAAATCAACCTGGTATTTTTCCATTTACAGGGGGTTTGCAGTATTTAGTCATTTTGCAGTATGATTACAGGCCCAGGTTATAATTACTTTCCTAGGTTAAGCATGTACCATTTTACTCTTGGTTTTCTACCATTGGTTTTAATTTTGAGTGTATTTTAAATTTTATCAAGAATTTTGATATAAGTATTGAGATGATCATACTGTAACCTATGAATATAGTTAATTTTATTGACTAATTTATTTTTTTAATTCAATATGCCAACATATAGTACATCATTAGCTTCAGATGTAATTTTCAGTAATTTATCAGTTGCATATAACACCCAGTACTCATCCCATCATGTGCCCTCCTTAATGCCCCTCGCCCTTCCCCCACCCACTTCCAGCAACCCTGTTTGTTTCCTACTTTTAAGAGTCTCTCATTGTTTGTCTTCCTCTTTGATTTTTCCTCATTCAGTTTCCCCTCCTTCCGTTACAGTCCCTTGCTTGCTTGCTTTTTTTTCTTTTTTTATGACTTTATTTATTTATTCATAAGAGAGAGACACAGAAGGAGAGGCAGAGACATAGGCAGAGGGAGAAGCAGGCTCCCCCTGGGGAGCCCAATGCAGGACTCGATCCCTGGATCCCAGGATCACACCCTGAGCTGAAGGCAAATACTCAACCGCTGAGCCACCCAGCATCCCCTTTGCACTATTTCTTATATTCTTTGTATGAGTGAAACCATATGATAATTGTCTTCTCTGATTGACTTATTTCACTCAGCATAATACCTTCCAGTTCCATCCACATCGATTTAAATGGTAAGTATTCATCCTTTCTGATGGCTGAGTAACATTCCATTTGTGTGTGTGTGTGTGTGTGTGTGTGTGTGTGTGTGTATAAATATATACATACCACATCTTCTTTATCCATTTATCTGTTGAAGGACATTTTGCTCCCCCGCAGTTTGGCTATTGCAAACATTGCTGCTATGAACATTGGGGTGCAGGTGTCCCGGCATCTCACTACATCTGTATCTTTAGGGTAAATACCCAGTAGTCCCATTGCTGGGTCATGAGGTAGCTCTATTTTTAACTTCTTGAGGAAGCAGCATACTGTCTTCCAGAGTGTCTGTTTCACCTTGCTGCTTTCCCACCCACAGTGTAAGAGGGTTTCCCTTTCTCCACATCCTGGCCAACATTTGTTGTTTCCTATCTTGTTAATTTTAGTCATTCTCACTGATGTGAAGTGGTATCTCATTGTGGTTTTGATTTATATTTCCCTGATAATAGGTGATATGGAGCTTTTTTAAATATGTCTGTTGGCCATTTACAGGTCTTCTTTAGAGAAATATCTGTTCATGTCTTCTGCCCATTTCTTGACTGGATTGTTTGTTTTTTGGGTGTTACGATTGGTAAGTTCTTTATAGATCTTGGATACTAGCCCTTTATCTGATATGTCATTTGCAAATATCTTCTCCCATTCAGTATGTTGCCTTTTAGTTTTGTCAACTGTTTCCTTTGCTGTGCAGAAGCTTCTTATCTTGATGAAGTCCCAATAGTTCATTTTTGCTTTTGTTTTCCTTGCCTTCATAGATGTATCTTGCAAGAAGTTGCTGTGGCCAAGGTCAAAAAGGTTTCTGGCTGTGTTCTCCTCTAGAATTTTGATGGATTCCTGTTTCACCTTTAGGTCTTTCATCCATTTTGAGTTTACCTTTGTGTATGGTATAAGAGAATGGTCTGATTTCATTCTTCTGCATGTGGCTGTCCAATTTTCCCAACACCATTTGTTGAAGAGACTCTTTGTTCCATTGGATATTGTTTCCTACTTTCTTAAAGATTAGTTGACTAATTTCTTTTTAACAGTAAGGTAATTTTGTCTTCTTGAGGTAAACCTAACTCATACTAGAATCTGTCATTTTTTATACTGTTTGATTAAGTGATTTTGTTCAGTATAGCATCTTCGTGAATGATAATGAGATGTCTTAGTATTTTCTTTTCTTTGTTTTATTTTCAAGTTTACTAGTATAGGGACACCTGGGTGGCTCAGTAGTTGAGCATCTGCCTTCAGCCCAAGTCATGATCCCAGGGTCCTGGGATCGAGTCCCACATCCAGCTCCCCTCCAGGAGCCTGCTTCTCCCTCTGCCTATATTTCTGCCTCTCTGTGTGTCTCTTCTGAATAAATAAATAAAATCTTTTTTTAAAAAAGTTTTACTAGTGTAATAAAATTAATTGTAGACTGTTTGCAATTTTCACTATTTGCCAAAATGTAAGTGTGGAATTACTTTACTTTGACCATTTAATAGAGTTCACCATGATGTTCTCTGGTTCTACAATTTACTTGTAGAAGGGTTTTGGTGACTACTGTAGGAGTTGCTTCATAGGAATCCAACTTAGGACATTGGTCCTTCAGGGGTAACTTTTCTTCTGCCTGAAAAACATTCTTTAGCACTTGGCAGGATGAGCACTGGGTGTTATGCTATATGTTGGCAAATTGAACTCCAATAAAAAAATTTTTTTTAAAGAATTTCCTTTTGTAGTGACTACAGTAGCTTTGGTGTGTGTGTGTGTGTGTGTGTGTGTGTGTGTCCATGTATGTGTATGTGTCTCTGAAAATATCTTCAGTATACCTTTACTCCTAAGTAATATTTTCACTGGTATTTAATTTCTAGAATAGAAGTTATTTTTTAAGTCACATTAAATATATAATTCTATTCTCTGCAATTTCCATTCAAAGTGTTAAAATATTCTCAAGAATGGTACGTCTCAACTTTGAGCTAAATTCTATTTTTCTTCATATTTTTTACTGTGATAAAATACACATAATATAAAATTTACCTTTTTGACCATTTAAAGGTCTACAATTCAGTGGCATTATGTACATTCACAATATCAGGTGAACATTACCACTATCTAGTTTTGGAACATTTTCATTATTCTAAATGAAAACCTCATGCCATGCAGGCAGTTATTCCTCATTCCCTCTCCACCCACAGTCTCTGGCAACCACTCCTCTGCTCTTTATCACTGTGGATTTACCTATTCTGGGTATTTATATTTATATACATTTATATTTCATATAAATAGAAACATACAATATGGATGCTTTTTGTTTGGCTTCTTTTGCCTCTGCAAAAATGCTTGCAGAGCTTGCCTATGCTGTGGTGTGTATCAGCACTTCATTCTTTTTTATAGCTGAATAATATTCCATCATATGAATGTGCAACATTTTGCTTATCCATTCTTCTGTTGTTGGGCATGTAGGTTGTTTCCACCTTGCATCTATTGCAACTGGATATGCTATGATCATTTGTGTACAAGTCTTTGTTTGAACACTTATTTCTACTCAAATATATGCCTAGGAATACAGTTGCTGGATCATATAGTAATAATATGCTTAACTTATGGAGGAACCACTAAATTCTTTTCCAAAGCAGCTGACCACTTTACATTTCCACCAGGAATGTTTGAGAGTTCCAACTTCTCCACATACTTGTTATTATTTTCCTTCTTTCCAATTATGATACTCCTAGTGAGTGTGGAGTCGTATCACATTGTGGTTTTGATTTATTTGCATTTCTCTAATGAATAATGACGTTGACTATCTTTTCATGTCTTTCAGGAACAAACCTAACTTCATTGTGATGGTTTCCTCCCTTTATTATATATTGCTGGATTCTATTTGCTAATATTTAGCTTGATATTTTTGTGTCTGTGTTCATGTAATAGATGCCTCTACTTTTCTTTTGTTGTCTAGCTTTCTTAAAAGTTTTAATTTAAATTCCAGTTAGCTAACACACAGTGTAATATCAGATTCAGGTGTAAAATATAGCGATTCAATAATTCCATACAACACCTTGTGCTCATCACAAGTGCCCTCTGTATTCCCCATCACTTATTTCACCCATCCCCCCACCCACTTCTGGGATTACCTCTGGTAATCATCAGTTTGTTCTCCATAGTTAGGAGTCTTTGTCTTGGTTTGCCTCTTTCTCTCTTCTTTTTCTCTTTGTTCATTTGTTTTGTTTCTTAAATTCTACATATGAGTGAAATTGTATGGGATCTGTCTTTCTCTGACTGACTTATTTCACTTAGCATAATATTTTCTAGCTCAATCCATGTACTTGCAAATGGTAAGATTTTGTTCTTTTTTATGACTGAGCAATTAATATATATTACATCTCTCTTTTTTCTAAACAAATTTGGTGTATTACCAAAACTTAGCAGATTCAAACCCATTTATTGGCTCACAGTTCTGTAGATGAGAAGTCCAAGTGAGCTCAACAGAATTCTGCTTAGTGTCTTACACGGCTCCAATCAGGGTGTCAGCCTGAGTAGGCTTTTAACTAGAGGATTAGGGAAGAAGGTACTTTCAAGCTCATTCAGAATGTTGGCAGAATCCAATTCCTTGTGGCCATAGGTCTCCAATTCTGGTTCCTTCGCTGTCACATAAGAGCATGCTCTGCTCATAGATACTATCAACTTTCTTGCCTCCTCATTCTTCCCTCTGTGCCTCAACTCTGGGCAAAGTGATAAGAAATCCCAAGTTAGCCCTCCTTTGGCACCAGTAGGAGATTCAAAGCATGCAACCCTCTGCTAGAAAGTACAAGCCATTTCCCCAGCCACACCTGTAACTGTAACAATAATTTAAAAAAGTAATCTGTCCAATTTCCTTTATATTGACTCATTCCCTAGCCATGTTTGGATCATCTCTGGAGGCTTGTCCTGTTCTCCCCAGAGCCTCATTATGTAGGTAATAAGCCTCCTCTTACTCCTTGGTCTGTCTGTGGCATCTCCAATCTTGACCTGTAATTTTAGGAAATACTCAAGGTGAGGGATAAGGGTGTCCTGAGACACATAGGTAGGCAGTATAAGACACGTGTCAAAGTGAATGGGTGACGGGCACTGGGTATTCTGTATGTTAGTAAATTGAACACCAATAAAAAAAAAATAAAAAAAATTAAAAATTAAAAAAAAAAAAAAAAGACACGTGTCAGTCAGTGTCAGTGAACTGAATATGGAGTGAGATTATGGTAATTCCAAGTTTTTCAGTTTTAGCAGATCACTGGGTCTGCTTGCTAGAGGTAAGAGATTTAGAATATGATGGAAGTAATCTATAAGTATAAATTATATTTATAATATAAATCTATAACTTGGCTGTTGGTTTTGATATTTTGCATTTGACCATATATACCTTAATGTTTCTGAAATATTAATGTTTCTGAAATTAGTCAACCTTATAACAAACATAACAAAATATAACTAGTGTGAAATAGGTCTTGTCTAGCAGAATCTGTGTGACATGTTTATATATGCTACAATAATGCAATCCGTAAAAATGAGCTATGTAATACAGTAAGCTTTTGGGAAGAATATCATTTCACAGATGCTACTGGTATTCAATGTGCATAGAAAGACAGGAATATTAAAATATATAGATTAAGAATTAAATTTTTGAAATAAAAGTGTCTCAGAATATATAAACATAATCTTCAGAATTGGCCAGATAGTGTCTCATCAGCTGGGCTGTTGTTGCCTGGGCAGAAGGAGAATGCCCTTCCTCCTGCTGGGATAGTAAAAGAGTACCTAAAGTGGCATTAAGTTGTAGGGTGCTTCTTTTCCTGTTGGGTCTGTAAATGTAGAACAGTAAGGTGTTAGAGCTCTCCCCTGTGGCCCCCTGACTTAATTTAATTTAATTTTATTTTATTTTTAAAGATCTTATTTATTTATTCACTAGAGACACACACAGAGAGAGGCACAAGCAGAGGGAGAAGCAGGCTTCATGCAGGGAGCCCGATGCGGGACTCAATCCTGTGACCCCAGGACCATGCCCTGGGCCGAAGGCAGGCACTAAACTGCTGAGCCATCCAGGGATTCCCCCTGACTTCATTTTAAACAAAGTTTACTTCTATTAATTGTCACAGAACATATGATATTCTCTATCTTCATAAACACTGAATTCTGTTCCTTGACAATTCTGTTCTTTAAGAATCTTGATGATCCCTTGGTCTGGTATAGCTGTATATTTGCTGATTCTGCAGGAAGACTCCCTGAATCTTGATAGCTTACCCCTCAGTCTCAAATACCTTTAATATTTATATTCATAATCAAATTATTTGTCTATTGGATGAATTAGACTTGGTTTGAAGATCTAAGAGAGACTGAAAGACAATGATTTCCAGTGACATAATTTTTGGGATCTTCTTTCTCTTTCAAACTTGTATTGGTTTCATGGGGAATTCTTTGTTATTTACATTTTATATATACACCTTCTTAATTCTGCCTCATAAGAAGAAGACTGTAGATATGATTTTTGCCCACTTAACTTTGGCTAATGCCCTGACACTCGTATTCAGAGGGATTCCAAGTGCAATATCATCCTTTGAAATTAGGTTGGAGATGGGTGATACTAGATGTAAAGCAATGCTCTATATTCAGAGAGTTACCCGGAGTATTTCTCTGTGCACAACCACCCTCCAGAGTGTATTTCAGGCAGTGACTATTACTCCAAATAATCATAAATGGGCCTGGCTCAAATACAGAATCTCTGCATTCATTCAACCCTCTTTACTTTTCTTCTGGATGATGAACTCTGTCATCTATTCTGTGATCAGTTTACAAACTGTGGCCAACAGGAATATCACTGATATTAGACTTGGGTACCATGTTGCTTATTGTAAAAGCAATGCACACAATGGCCAGATATCATCAATATTTCTAAGTACATTATTCATTCGAGATTTGTCCTTTCTCTTCCTGATGACATGTAGTAGTATCTACATGGTGAATATCCTCTACAAACACCACAAAGCAGCTCAGAATGTTCGCAGTATCAGTCAGTCTTCATCACACTCTCCTGAAAACAAAGCTGCCTGTGTTATTCTCATACTGGTGAGCTGCTTTGTTTTCTTTTACTGGACCAACACCTTTCTTACTATTTATTTATTTTATACAAGTAAGAAAAAGCAACTAGAGAAGTTTAATAACTTTTTTTCATCATGTTACCCAACCATCTGTTCTCTCTTTCTAATTAAAAACGAAAATAGAATTTCCAGAATAAATTTCATGAAAGCAAGAAAAAGGCTTCTCTTTTAAAAAACATTCATGGATCATAGGAACACTCTTTAACAGTCTTCTGCACCACAGGAGTCATTTGTATGAATACAGAGTAACATGTTTATCAATGACATGAGCTACATTTACAGTCCCCATTGAACTGAGTCAACAATCCAAAGAGCTATGATCAAGTTATTGTCAATTTATGAAACATTTTAGACATTTAATGTAAGGCTTAGATTGTGATGCCATGTATATAAGTTTTAAAATTTTATAAAATAATAACATATGTCATATGTCATGTAGAATGTTTTGTAACATTGGAAACATTGTCATATAATTATACAGAAATCAATAACCTCCCAAAAGGGTAGTGGTTACTTTTTGGTGTAAGGTAACTCTAGCCCTAAGCAAGGTGATGAAATGTGTGTGTTTATTAAATTATGCTCTATACTTTTGCATGTCAGAAATATGTCATGTTTAGTTTTAAAAATAAACAGAATTATTAAGATTTGTGTATAAATTCAGAAATGTGTTCCAATTTTCAATAATTTTTTACCTACATTTAAGATAAGGATCACTAAGGATTAATAAGATCTCAAATACCTAGATTATTGTCCTGAGAACTGTTGAATATATAGGGGACTTGAGGTTTGAGTTGAAGATTGAAAGAAGAAGGGGACAGGGGTGCCTGGGTGGCTCAGTTGGTTAAGTGTCTGCCTTCAGCTCAGAATGAGCCCAGGGTCCTGGAATTGAACTTCACATCAAGTTCTCTGCTCAGTGAAAGGCCTGCTTCTCTCTCTCTCCCTCAGCCTGCCACTCTGCCTACTTGTACTTTCTCTCTCTGTGTTAAATAAATAAATAAAATATTTTAAAACAAAGAAAGAAAGAGAAAGAAAGAAAGTAAGTAAGAAACAGAGAAAGAAAGAAAGAAGAAAGAAAGAAAGAAAGAAAGAAAGAAAGAAAGAAAGAAAGAAAGAAGAAAAAGAAAGAGGTCAACATCCAAGAACTAGATATCTCCCACAAGCAGAGAAAATACGACCGCTTGTCACAATTACACCTTGTTACAAAGGGCTACATGCTCAGCTTATGGCATAGTGGAATAGTGCAGATCAGATGGTTCTAGTATGTGGTTAGGAAATAAGGTATAGATTCAGGTTTTGGCTTAGATTCAGAGTCTGGGGATAGGGGTTTTGGGTCAAGGTCAGGGTTAAATTTAAACATACCTGGCCCTCTTCATCTCCTTCATCTTCCTGGGCCTCAAGGGTGGACAGGACTTGGGATGCCTGGATGGCTCAGCATTGAGCATCTTCCTTTGGCTCAGGGCATGATCCTGGGGTCCTGGGATCGAGTACCACATCAGGGTCCCCACAGGGAGCCTGCTTCTCCTCTGCCTATGTCTCTGCCTCTCTCTGTGTCTCTCATGAATAAATAAAATTTAAAAATCTTTAAAGAAAAAAAAAGGTGGACAGAACTTGCCCAGGATCACAAACAAGTCCAGGATTGAGCTGAAGCACTGATTTTTTTTTCTGCCCTTCAGACTTGGGCTGTAATATTAGAGTGACATGTCTACCTGGTCACTGACTGTTTCAAATCCAACCCAACCCCAGTCAAGGGTTGTGGAGGGTGTCAGAGCTCATGTTCTTTCCACTATCCCACCTGGGAGAGTGCTGTTGGTACCATTCTGCCTGGGTAGCTCCAGATGCCAGCACAGCCCTGACCCACGAGGGCACTCAGTAGTCACATGTGGATTTATACAGGACTGTGTGCATGGGCTCAGTAGCCCCCATGTGCACCCTTCTTGCAGGCTGATGGGGCCTTCCTGGCACCCTTCACTTGGATGCACCACAATATGCTTATAGATTCGCTTATTGAAGGACATCCTGATCTCTTTAAGTTTTTAGGGATGATGAATAGAGCTACCATGCATAATCGCATGCTATTTTTTGTGTGGAAACAGTTTTCTCAAAGCAGTTGTCTAAATACTAGAAGTGTGATTGTTGGACCCTAAGGTGAGACTTATTTAGCCTTGGAGAAAACTGCCAGACTATCTTCCAAAGCAACCGTACATACATCCTCAGCATGAAGGAGCGTTTCTGTCACATACCACCCTCCAGCACCTGGTATCCTCATATTTTGGACTTTAGCATTTCCTATTAGAAATGTGTGTACTTCTATCTCACTGTTGCTCACATTGGTAATTTCCTAATGATAGAAGATGTAGAGCATATTTTTGTAGGCTCATTTATTATCTGTACATCTTCTTTGTCCAGGTGTCTGTTCAGATAGTCACTCATTGTTAATTAGGTTATCTGTGTTCTTATTGTTGAGTTCTGAGAGTTTTTCATATAGTTTGAATAAAAATCAAATAGTTTGAATATCAGATGTGTGTTTTGCAAATATTTTATTACAGTTTGTGAGTTGTCTTTTAGTTCTCTGAGCAAGGTCTTTCACAGAGTAGAAATTTTAACTCTATAAAGTTCACATCAATTTTTTTCTTTTCTGGATCAGTGATTGGTGTTGTGTGTTAAAATTCATCACCAAACCAAGGTCATGTAGATTTTCTTTTATGTATTCTTTTTGATATTTTGATAGCTGTGTGTTTTAAATTTATGTACAATGTTTAATGAATTTTGGTGTAAGTTGTAAAGGTTTTGTCTACATTTCATTTCATATCATATGGTTTTCAATTCATTGTTCCTTAAGTATTTCTGGAGAAGCCAAGATATTGTACTCCATTTCAGTGAGAAATTTCCAAAGTTTATTGGATTCAGCTAGACCCTGGAAGGAGCCAAGTGCGTCCATGGGAGTGAGTGCACCATATTCTGCAGGCCCCCTTGCAGTGTCTGAACAGCCCACAGGGGGGGCACCCGAGCTTAACTGCCCGACCCCACAGGTCAGGGGTGGGTTATGGCCCAGGAGTTTGGAGGGTCCTATCTACCACCATGGGGGAGACCTCCCCAGATGGCAAAGGTGAGGATGAGGTTGAGGGTGAGGCTCATGCTCCTGGCTTGTGTGCATGGGGTCCCTGAACATTGTCCAGGGCTCAGGGAGCCCTTCAGATTTCCCAGGCTTCTTGTATCTCCCCCTCCTAAAAATGGCACCATTTCCTCCTGGGTCGGTGGCCAGGCTTTCTGGTGTCACTCGTATTGTCAGTCTCTTGGGTTTCAGGGCCAAGCTCTGGGCCTGGGTCAGGTCAGAACCCAGTCTAGGGGAGGAAGCAAGATGGTGGAGAATAGGAGTCCGTGATTCGTCTGGTCCCCCAAACTTACCTAGATAACTTTCAAAACATCCTGAATACCTATGAATTCAACCCAAGACGTAGAGAGAGAAGAGCTGGAAAGCTACAGAGAGAAAAGTGATCGCTTCTGTTAAGGTAGGAAGGTGGAGAAGAACAAAGGCAGGGGATGGGGAGCGAAACTAGGGCAAGCTGGGACAGGAAAGTGGAACCACAGACAATCGGGAACTTTAGAAATCTGTGCCTGAGAGAGGCTTCCCTGGCCAAAAAGTGCTCAGTGGGGAAATAGGGCAGAATCGTAGGAGGGGCAGTGAAGCCTCAATATTCCCAGAGACGCTACAAATAGGGGTGCCCAGGAGAAAGCTCACTGCAAACCACAGTCAGATTGCTGTAAAAGGCTGAAATACTGCAACCCTCCCAGGGCATCTGGGAGAAGCTGGCTGGTGCTGCCGGCCAGCATCAGAACTCTCTTTATCTTAGAGCCCCACAAGGGATGGAGGCAGACTGTCCTCCATTCCCTTCAGAAGAGGCAGACCCCAGGAGTGCAGGTCCAGCAGCATTGGGCCCTCCATCCAAGGGTGCCCCAGCAGATGAAACCAGTTATCTCTGTTCCCTCCAGGACAGGTGGAATCCGGGAGGGCATGGAGGATGAGAACTCTCCTGCCGCTGGGCGCCCTTCAATTTGTGCAGATCAGTGTCCCCGTGCCTGCCCCCAGGAGCATCTAGGCCAGTGTGCACTGAGAGACTATGGTTTGGTACACGTGGGGAGCTCTTGGCTCCAGGGCTGGCGATCTGGCTACCACCATTTTTATTTTTTTCCTTTCGTCTTTCACCTGAGAGAGATGAGGCCTCTAAGGAACAAAGGCCTCACAGGATAAACAGCTCGCACTGAGTTTCCTTTCAATGTATTCCATTTCATTTTTGTAGATATAGAAGTTTGGGGAAGTTTTGGGTTTTCTGTTTTGTTTTGTTTTAGAATTTTAAAATTTAGTACCTTCTAACGTACGAACCAAAATACACTCAGAACTAAGTGGAGCACCATGTTGGTCCACTCTGTAAGATTATATTCTCTTTCTTCCCATTCCACCCCCTCTTTTGTCTTTTTGGTTTTGTTTATGTTGTTGCTCTTGTTTCTCTATATAAGTTTTGCTTTTTTATATAAATTTGGAATTTATTACGTTCTAACATACAGACCAAAATACACTCAGAACCAAGAGGATCACCATCTTGGTCCACTCTGTGAGACTATATTCTCTCTCCCCCACCACTTCCTTCTCCCGCCTTTTTAAAATTTTTACTATTTTTTAAATTTATTTTTCATTTCCATGCTCTTTCTTTTCTTTTCCTTGTACTTTCTAGTCCCTGACCTCTTTGGAATTGTCTAGGGTGTATTTTACTTAGGTTGTGGTTGATTTTTTTTTACTCCACTTGCTCATACAGCCATTCTGCACTGGACAAAATGACTAGCAGGAAGAATTCACCAAAAGAAAGAGCCAGAAGTAATACTCTCTGCCACAGATCTAATGGATATGGATTTAAGAAAGATGTAAGAGATACCATTCAGTATCACAATTACAAAATTACAGGTAGCTTTTGAAAAAAGCATAAAAGGCTAGAGATTCTCTTACTGCAGAATTGAGATCTAATCAGGCTGAAATTAAAAATGCTTTAACTGAGATGGAGTCTAAACGGATGTTCTAACAGCTAGGGTCAATGAGGCAGAAGAGAGAGTGAATGACATAGAAAACAAGTTGATGGAAAGGAAGGAAGCTGAGGAAAAGAGAACAACTAAGAGCCCTTGAGGAGAGACTCTAGAAATAAAGTGATGGTTTGAGAAAGAATAATATTCGCTTATTGGGATTCCAGAAGGCATGGAGAGAGGAAGAGGACCAGAAAGTATGTTTGAACAAATCATAGCTGAGAACTTCTCTAATCTGGAGAAGGAAACGGACATTCATATCCAAGAGATAGAGAGGACCCCCCCTCCAAAATCAACAAAAACCAATCAACCTGAGATTTAACAGTGAAGCTTGAAATTTTCAGAAATAAAGAAAAAATCCTAAAAGCAGCTCGAGACAAGAGATTCCTAACTTATATGGGGAGAAATATCAGATTAACAGTGGACCTATCCACAGAGACCTTGCAGGCCAAAAAGGGTTGGCACGATATATTCAGGATACTAAACAATAAAATCATGCAGCTAAGAATACTTTATCCAGCAAGGCTGTCATTCAGAATAGAAGGAGAGATAAAGAGCTTCCAGGATAGACAGAAACTGAAAGAATATGTGACCACCAAACCGGCTCTGCAAGAAATATTAAGGGGAAACTTGTAAGCAGAGAAGGAGCCCAAAGAAACAATCTGTAGAAACAGAGACTATATAGGTAATACTATGACACTAAAATCATATCTTTCAATAGTTACTCTGAACATGAATGGGCTAAATGGTCCAATCAAAAGACACAGGGTATCGGACTGGATAAAAAAGCAAGACCCAGCTATATACTGTCTACAAGAGACTCATTTTAGACCTAAGGACACCTTCAGACTGAAAATGAGGGGGTGGATAACCATTTATCATGCAAATGATCCTAAGAAGAAAGCTGATATAGCAATCCTCATATCAGATAAATTATATTTTTAAGCCAAAGACTGTAATAAGAGATGAAGAAGGACACTATATTGTATTTAATGGATCTATCCAACAAGAAGACCCTACAATTATGAATATTTATGCCCCTAATGTGGGAGAGACCAATTATATCAACCAATTAATAATCAAAGTAAAGAGACACATAGATAATAATACATTAGCAGTAGGAGACTTCAACACAGAACTCTCAGCAAAGGACAGATCTTCTAAGCAGAAGATCACCAAAGAAACAAGGACCTTGAATGACTCACTGGGCTAAATAGATTTCACAGATATATACAGAACATTCCATCCTAATGCAACTGAAGACACATTCTTCTCAAGTGCATATGGAACTTTCTCCAGAATTGACCACATACTGGATCACAAATCAGGTCTCAACTGATACTAAAAAAGATTGAGATTATCCTCTGCATATTTTCAGACTGCAGTGTTTTGAAACTAGAACTCAATCACAAGAAGAAATTTGGAAGGAACTCAAACACTTGAAAGTTAAAGAGCATCCTACTAAAAGATGAATAGGTCAACCAGAAAATTAGAGAAGAATTTTAAAAATTCATGGAAACTAATGAAAATGAAAATACAACTGTTCAAAATCTTTGGGATACAGCAAAGGCAGTCCTAAGAGGGAAATACATTGCAATACAAGACTCCTTCAAAAAATTGGAAAAATCTCAAGTACACAAGCTAACCTTACATATGAAAGAACTGGGGAAAGAACAGCAATAAAGCCTAAACCAAGCAGGAACAGAGAATAATAAAAATTAGAGCAGCACTCAATGAAATAGAAACAAGAACTGTAGAACAGATCAACGAAACCAGGAGCTGGTTCTTTGAAGAATTCATAAGATAGATAAACCTGTAGCCAGACTTATTAAAAAGAAAAGAGATTCAAATTAATAAAATCATGAATGAAAGGAGAGATCATAACCAATACCAAGGAAATACCAACGATTTTAAAAATGTATTATCAGCAACTATATGTCAACAAATCAGGCAATCTGGAAGAAATAGGTGCATTCCTGGAAACCTACAAATTACCAAAACTGAAACAGGAAGAAATAGAAAACCTAAACAGGCCAATAACCCATGAGGAAATTGAAGCAGTTATCAAAAACTTCCCAAGAAACAAAAGTCCAGGGCCTGATGGCTTCCCAGGGGAATTCTACCAAACTTTTAAAGAAGAAATAATACCTATTCTACTAAAGATATTTCAAAGGATAGAAATGGAGGGAATATTTCCAAACTCATTCTGTGAGGCCAGTATTACCTTGATCCCAAAACCAGACAAAGACCCCCATCAAAAGGGAGAATTACATTCCAATATCCCTGATGAACATGGATGCAAAAATTCTCACCAACATACTAGCCAGTAGGATCCAAAAGCACAGTAAGAGGATTATTCACCATGACCAAGTGAGATTTATCCCTGGGATGCAAGAGTGGTTCAACATTTATAAAACAATCAACATGATAGATCACATCAATTTAAAAAAAGACAAGAACAATATAATCCTCTCAATAGATGCAGAAAAGGCATTTGACAACATATAGCATCCTTTCTTGATTAAAACTCTCCACAGTGTAGGGATAGAGAGAACATATCTCAATATCATAAAAAAAAACACCTAAGAAAAGTATACGGTGAATGTCATTCTCAACGGGGAAAATCTGAGCATTTCCCCTAAGCCCAGGAACACGACAGGAAGGCCCACTCTCACCACTGTTAGTCAACATAGTACTAGAAGCCCTAGTCTCAGCAATCAGACAACAAAATGAAATAAAAGGAATTCAAATTGGCAAAGAAGAATTCAAATTCTCCCTCTTCACAGATGACATGATACTGTATATAGAAAATCCAAAAGACTCCACCCCAAGATTGCTAGAACTCATACAGCAATTCAGCAATGTGGCAGGATACAAAATCACTGCGCGGAAATCAATTGCATTTCTATACACTAACAATGAGACTGAAGAAAGAGAAATTAAGGAATCAATCCCATTTTTAAAATTGCACCCCAAACCATAAGATACCTAGGAATAAACCTAACCAAAGACATAAAGGATCTATACTCTAAAAACTACAGAACACTTCTGAAAGAAATTGAGGAAGACACAAAGAGATGGAAAAACATTCCATGCTCATGGATTAGAAGAATAAATATTGTGAAAATGTCTATGCTACCCAGGGCCATTTACACGTTCAATGCAATCCCTATCAAAATACCATGGACTTTCTACACAGAGTTGGAACAAATAATCTTAAGATTCATATGGAACCAGAAAAGACCCAAAAAGCCAGAAGAATGTTACTAAACAAAGCTGGGGGCATCACAATTCCTAACTTCAAGCTGTTTAACAAAGCTGTGATTATCAAGGCAGCATAGTACTGGCACAAAAACAGACACATAGAACATTGGAACAGAATATGGAATCCAGAAATGGACCCTGAACTTTATGGTGAACAAAGCAAGAAAGAATATCCACTGGAAAAAGGACAGTCTCTTCAATAAATGGTGCTGGGAAAATTGGACAGCCACATGCAGAAGAATGAAACTGGATAATTCACTTACACCATACACAAAGATAAACTCGAAATGGCTGAAAGATCTAAATGTGAAACAAGAATCCATCAAAATCCTAGAGGAGAACACAGGCAATAACCTTTTGGAACTTGGCCACAGCAACTTCTTGCAAAACACATCTAGGAAGGCAAGAGAAACAAAAGCAAAACTGAACTGTTGGGACTTTATCAAGATCAAAAGCTACCGCACTGCAAAAGAAACAGTCAACAAAACTAAAAGGCAACCTACAGAATGGGAGAAGATATTTGCAAATGACAAATCAGATAAAGGGCTAGTATCCAAGATCTACAAAGAAATTTTCTAACTCAACCCACAAGAAACAAACAATCCAGTTTGGGCAGAAGACATGAAGAGACATTTGTCTAAGGAAGACCTACACATGGCCAACAAACACATGAAAAAATGCTCCATCAGGGAAATACAAATCAAAACCACAATGAGATACATTCTACACCAGTGAGAATAGCTAAAATTACCAATACAGGAAACAATAAATGTTGGCAAGGATATAGAAAAAGGGGAACCCTCCTGCACTGCTGGTGGGAATGTAAGCTGGTGCAGCCACTCTGGAAAACTGTGTGGAGGTTTCTCAAGAAGTTAAAAATAGAGCTACCCTATGACTCAGCAATTGCAATCCTGGGTATTTTCCCCAGAGATACTGATGTAGTAAAACAACAGGACACCTGCACCCCAATGTTCATAGCAGCAATGTCCACAATAGCCAAACTGTGAAAGGAGCCACGATGTCCTTCGACATATGAATGGATAAAGAAGAGGTGTGTATGTTATATATATACTCAGCCATCAGAAAGGGTGAATATTGGGCAGCCCTGGTGGCTCAGCGGTTTAGCACCACCTTCAGCCCAGGGCCTGATCCTGGAGACCCAGGATCAAGTCCCAAGTCAGGCTCCCTGCATGGAGCCTGCTTCTCCCTCTGCCTGTGTCTCTGCCTCCCTCTGTGTGTGTGTGTGTGTGTGTGTGTGTGTGTGTGTGTGTGTGTGATGAATAAATAAATAAAATCTTTAAAAATAAAATTAAAGGAAAGGATAAATATCTACCATTTATGTCAACATGGATGGAATTGGAGGGTATTATGCTGAGTAAAATAAATCAATCAGAGAAAGACAATTATATGGTTTCATTCATGTGTGGAATATAAGAAAGAGTGAAAGGGACTATAAGTGAAAGGGACACTGAGTAAATAAAAATTAGAGAGGAAGACAAACCATGAGAGACTCCTAACTCTGGGAAACAAAGGGTTGCAAAAGGGGAAGTGGGTCGGGGTTGGGGTAATTGGGTGATAGGCATTAAGGAGGGCACGTGAATAAATAAATAAAATCTTTTTTTTAATTTTTAAAAATAATTAATTAAATTCTAATTAGTTAACATATAGTGTAAATTTTATTCTTTTTCATTATTTTTATTTTTTTTTAATTTTATTTATTTATTCATGAGAGACACAGAGAGAGAGAGAGAGGCAGAGACACAGGCAGAGGGAGAAGCAGGCTCCATGCAGGAAACCTGATGTGGGACTCCATCTCGGGACCCCAGGATCACACCCTAAGCCAAAGGCAGATGCTCAACTGCTGAACTACCCAGGCATCCCAATTTCAATTATTCTTAATTCACTTTACCATATATTTTGAGTAATATATTAAACACTGTCTATATGTAAGTATGCGTAGCCACATATATATTAATTTTTTTCAAATGTTAATCATAGATTCCAACATTTATTGAATATTAATTCATTTTCCTATAATTTTAAAGGGATAAGTCCCTTTTAATTTTTTAAAAATATATTAACCTGAATAGCATAGGAGTTTCATTCCAGAACAAATTCCCCCCCAACCTGCCCTCTGCCTCTCTCTGTCTCTCTCTTGAAGAGAATGATCTGGGAAGAAATTTGAGAAAGTTTCGTTTTATCACTCACATTTGACTGTCTATATGCCCCATGCAGTGTTCAAGCATTAGAATATATTGATTTGCACAGCAATCATCTCTAACTTCATGGAGCTAATATTATACCAAAAAGGAGCAGAAATCCCAGGTGAAAGCAAAGCAGGTAGCTACATGCTATATGTTAACAAATACATTTTATAAAGCTCTGAACATGTTCTGAAAAATGGATCAACTTGCTTTAAGTGCACAAGGTCATAGGTGAGAACATTGTGTAAAAAGTTCTTTACCTTTCAAAAGGTTGGTTAAAATGCAGCCTAGACCTTTTTCTCTCTGAAACAGAAACTTAGTAGCAAGAATTAACATCAAATTCAGTTTAAGAAAAGTGGTACCTGTTTTTTTTTTCAAAAGCTATCACAACACTTGCTATATATTTTGTGTTCAATAAATATTCACAATGACCTAACCAATGGAATGTGTCATAAATGCCAACTGTACATGTGCATGATGGTATATGTTTTTCTGTCAGTTGCAAATATAATTAGCAACGTCTAATGGACTTTTCCATTTTATAGGATGACCCTTCTGAGAATGCTCATCTTGAGAAATTATATTTTGCATTGCTATAAAATGCATATAAGGGTAGTTTTTATCAATCTCACCATTTTAAATAATCTGAACAAGTGTATGAATAAGAACACTAGATGGAATCATCAGTAGTGGCCATTTCATGGCTTTTACTTGGGTTATTGACAGGCAATGAGAGCTTTAGATATTGTTGGGCCAAGAGAAGCTCTTAAGCCTCAATCAGCAATTTGTCTCTCATAAAAAAGATCCCTGAACATCTTCAGATTTTCCAGTAATTTGGAGGAAGAAAGTTAAAATGATAAAGAGGATCTGAGAAGACTGATTTCTTCCATTCAGATATGTCAGATAATCATGTGTCACGAAACATACACTCACTCAGAAACACACCCACACACATGACTTTTCCTTTTTTAATTTGAATTTGATTAATTAACATATAGTATATTATTCAGAAGTAGAGTTCAGTGATTCATCAGCTGCATTTAACACCCAAGTGCTGGTTACATCATGTACCCTCCTTAATGCCCATCACCCAGTTACCCCATACTCCCACCTACCCTCCCCCCGCAGCAACCCTCAGTTGGTTTCCTATAGTTAAGAGTCTCTTATGACTTGTCACCCTCTCAGATTTTGACTTATTTTAGTTCTTCCCTCCCTTCTCCTGTAATCTTCTGTTTTGTTTCTTAACTTCTACATATGAATGAAATCATATGATAATTGTCTGTCTCTGAACAGTTTATTCTGCTTAGCATAATACCCTCTAGTTCCATCCACATCGTTATAAATGGTAAGGATTCAGTTTTTGATGGCTCAGTAATATTCCAGTATATATATTCCAGTATTTTATATATATATATATATATATTCCAGCATTTTATATATGTGTACATATATATTCCAGTATTTTATATATATTCATTTGTTGATGGACAGCTGGGCTCTTTCCATATTTTGGCTATTGCAGACACTGCTGCAGGTACCCTTTCAGATAAATATGTTTGTATCCTTTGGGTAAATACCTAGCAGTGCCATTGCTGGGTCATAGGAAAGCTCTATTTTTAACTTTTTAAGGAATCTCCATACTCTTTTCTGGAGTAGCTATACCAGTTTGTACTCCCACCAGCAGAGCAAAAGGGTTCTCCTTTTTCCCCATCCTTGCCAACATCTGTTGTTTCTTGAATGTTTAATTTTAGCCATTCTGTCTGCCTTGAGCTTTCTCATTGTTGTTTTGATTTGTATTTCCTGATGGCAACAGATATGGAGGCATTCTTTCATGTGTCTGTTGGCCATTTGTATGTCTTCTTTGGAGAATTGTCTGTCCATGTCTTCTCACTATTTCATGACCAGTATTTGTTTTTAAGTAGTAGATTATTTGTTTTTTAGGTATTGAGTTTGATAAGTTCTTTATAGATATTGGATACTAGCCCTTTATCTGATATGTCATTTGCAAATATCTTCTCCCATTCTGTAGGTTGCTTTTTCGTTTTGTTGACTGTTTCCTTGGCTGTGCAGAAGATTTTATCTTGATGAAATTCCAGTAGTTTATTTTTGTTTTTGTTTCCCTTGCCTTTGAAGATGTGTCTAACAAGAAATCGCAGCAACTGAGGTCAAAGAGGTTGCTTCCTGAGTTCTCCTCTAGGATTTTGATGGATTTCCATCTCACACTTAGGTCTTTCATCCATTTTGAGTTTATCTTTGTGTATGAAGTAAGAAAATGGTCCAGTTTGATTCTTCTACATGTGACTATCCAATTTTCCCAACACCATTTGTTGAAGAGACTTTTTCCAGTGGATATTCTTTCCTGCTTTGTTGAGGATTAGTTGACCATAGAGTTCAGGATCCATTTCTGGGTTCTCTATTCTGTTCCATTAATACATGAGTCTGTTTTTGTGCCAGTACCATGCTGTCTTGATGATTATACCTTTGTAGTATGGCCTGAAGTCCAGAACTGTGGTGCCCCCAGCTTTGTTTTCTTTTTTAACATTCTTCTGGCTGTTTGGGGTCTTTTCTGGTTCCATATAAATTTTAGGATTACTTGTTACAACTCTGTGAAAAATGTTGATAGGGATGCCATTGAATGTGTAAATTGCTATGGAGAGCATATTCATTTTAATAGATTTATTCTTCCAAATCATTAGCATGAAATGTTTTTCCATCTCTGTGTGTCTTTCTCCATTTCTTTCATTAGTGTTGTATAGTTTTCAGAGTACAAATCCTCTCCCTCTTTAGTGAGGTTTATTCCTTATGGCTTTTGGTGAATTTGTAAATGGGATCAATTCCTTAATTTCTCTTTCTTCTGCCCCACTGTTGGTATAGACAAATACCATCAACTTCCATGCATTGATTTTACATCTTACCACTTGCTGAATTTCTGCATGAGTTCTAGCAATTTTGGGATGGAGTCCTTTGGGTTCTCCACATACAATATCATGTAATCTGTGAAGATTGAGAGTTTCACTTCTTTGCCAATTTGAATACCTTTTATTTCTTTTTGTTGTCTAATTGCTGAGGTTAGGACTTCTAGTACTATGTTGAACAATAGTGGTGAGAGTGGGCCTCTCTGTTGTGTTCCTGACCTTAGAGGAAAAGCTCTCAGTTTTTCCCCATTAAGAATGACATTCACTGTGGTTTTTCTTAGATGGTTTTTATGATATTGAGGTATGTTCCTCTATCCCTACACTGTGGAGAGTTTTAATCAAGAAAGGATGCTGTATGTTGTCAAATGCTTCTTCTGCATCTATTGAGAGGATCGTGTGGTTCTTGTCCTTATTTTATTAATGTGGTGATTGATTTGCAGATGTTGAACCACCCTTGCAGCCCACAAATAAATCCCACTTGGTCATGGTGAATAATCCTTTTAATATACTGTTGGATCCTACTGACTAGTACCTGGATGAGAATTTTTCCATCTACCTTCATCAGGGATATTGGTCTATAATTTGTCCTTTGTGTTGGGGTCTTGGTTTGGTTTGGGATCTAGATAATGCTGGCCTCATAGAATGAGTTTGGAAGTTTTCCTTCCATTTCTGTTTTTTGAAACAGCTTCAGAAGAGTAAGTGCTAATTCTTCTTTAAACATTTGGTAGAACTCCACTGGGAGGCTATCCATGTTTGGATTCTTGTTTATTGGGAGGTTTTTGATGACTGATTCTATTTCCTCACTGGTTATTGGTCTGTTCAGGTTTTCTGTTTCTTCCTGTTTCAGTAGTTTATATGTTTTTAGGCATGCATCCATTTCTTCCAGATTGCCTAATTTGTTGGTACATAATTACTCATAATATTCTTGTATAATTCTTTGTATTTCTTTGGTGTTGGTTGTGATCTCTCCTCTTTCATTTGTGATTTGGTTTATTTGGGACCTTTCTCTTTTCTTTTCAATAAGTCTGGCTAGAGACTTATCAACCTTACTATTTCTTTCAGAGAACCAACTCCTAGTTTTGTTGATATGTTCTACTGTTCTTTGGTATCTATTTCATTGATTTCTGCTCTAATCTTTATTACTTCTCGTCTCCTCCTGGACTTAAGCTATATTTGCTGTTCTTTCTCCAGTTCCTTTAGGTGTAAGGTTAGAATGTGTATTTGAGGCTTTTCTTGTTTCTTAAGAAAGGATTGTATGTTATATAATTCCCTCTTAAGATCATCTTTGCTGCATCCCAAAGGTTTCGAACAGTTGGGTTTTCATTTTTATTTGCCTCCGTGTATATTTTAAATTCCTCTTTAATTTCCTGGTTGGCCAATTCATTCTTTAGTAGGATGCTCTTTAACCTCCATGTATTGTGTTCTTTCCAAATTTTCTCTTGTGATTGAGTTCAAGTTTTAAAGCACTGTAGTATGAAAATATGCAGGGAATTATCCCAGTCTTTTGGTAACCATTGAGACATGATTTGTGACTCAGTATGTGATCTATTCTGGAGAATGTTCCATCCGTACATGAGAACAATGTGTATTCTGTTGCTTTATAAAATTGGCTGCTCCCAAGTTAGGAGCATAAATATTTACAATTGTTAGATCTCGTTGAATAGACACTTTTAATATGATATAGTGTCTTATATCTCTTATTACAGCCTTTGGTTTAAAATCTAGTTTGTCTGATATAAGGATTGCTACTCCAGCTCTCTTTTGTCCATTAGCATGATAAATGGTTCTTCACCCCTTCACTTTCAAACTGGAGGTTTCTTTGGGTCTAAAATAAGTCTCCTGTAGACAGCGTATCAATGAGTCTTGGGGGTTTTTTTGTTTTGTTTTTGTTGGGTTTTTTGTTGTTGTTGTTTTTTGTTTTGTTTTGTTTTTTTACCCAATCTGATACCCTGTGTCTTTTGGTTGGAGCATTTAGCCCATTTACATTCTGAGTAATTATTGAAAATTATGAATTTAGTGCCATTGTATAACTGTAAAGTCACTATTTCCTTAGATCGTGTCTGTTCCTTTCTGGTCTTTGTTACTTTTGGGCTCTCTCTTCAATCGAAGGATCCCCTTTAATATTTCTTGCAGGTCTGGCTTAGTGATCACAAATTCTTTTAGTTTCTGTCTATCCTGGAAGCTCTTTATCTCTCCTTCCATTCTGAATGACAGCCTTGTTGGATAAAGTATTCTTGGCTACATATTTTGATCCTTTTGCACCTTGAATATATCATGCCAGTCATTTCTGCCATGCCAGGTGTCTGTGGACAGGTCTTCTGTCAACCTCATGTTTCTACCATTGTAGGTTAAGGACCTCTTGTCCCGAGGTACTTTTAGGATTTTCTCTTTATCTCTGGAATTTGCAAGCTTCACTATTATATATCAGGGTGTTGAACTATTTTTATTGATTTTGCAGGGGAGTGCCTCCTGGACTTGAATGCCTGTTTCCTTCCCCAGATTAGCAAAGTTCTCAGCTATAATTTGTTCAATTAACCTTCTGATCCACCCCTCCTCATCTTTTGGAACCCCTATTACTCGAATATTATTGCACTTTATGATATTGCTGATTTCTCAAAGTCTCCTTAGGTACTTTTTTTCACCATTGTTTTATTTTATTTTTATTGAAATTCAATTTATACTGTATTATTAGTTCCCATGATAGAATTTAGTGATTCATCAGTTGCATATAGCACCTAGTGCTCATTACATCCAGTGCCCTCCTTAATGTCCATCACTCATGACCCCATCCTTCCAGCCATCTCCCCTCCAGCAACCCTCATTTTGTTTCCTATAGTTAAGTGTCTCCCTCTCTGTTTTCATCTTATTTTATTTTTCCTTCCCTTCCCCTACATTCATCTTTTTTGTTTCTTAAATTCCACATATGAATGAAATCATATGGTATTTGTCTTTCTCTGACCGACTTATTTGATTTAGCATAATACCCTCTAGTTCCATCCACATCATTGCAAATGGCAAAATTTCATTATTTTTGCTGGTTGAGTAATAGCATATCATATCTTCTTTATCCACTCACCTGTTGATGGACATCTGGGCTCTTTCCATAGTTTGACTATTGTGGACACTGATGCCAATAAACATTGGCGTGTATATGCCCCTAAGAATCACTATTTGTATTCCTTGGATAAATACCTAGCAGTGCCATTGCTGGGTCATAGGGTCACTCTATTTTTAACTTTTTGAGGAACCTCCATATCTTTTCCAGAATGGCTGTACTAGCTTGCATGCCCATCAACAGTGTAAGAGGGTTCCCTTTACTCTTGGCTCTTTCATGGTAAATTGGTTGACCATATATGCATTGATTATTTTTCTAGGCTATAGGTATTTTCAATACTCTTTTCCTTTAATCTTAATTATACTTAGGTAGTTAACACACTATTCTAGAGTTAGTTTTCTATTTCTGGCTATTTTTCATCTTTACCAGAATGTTAGTTACTTTCATATGTTTTTATGTTTCTAATTAGCTCTCTCTTTTTTTTTTTCATTTTAGCTTGAAGGATGCTTTTTAGCATCTTGCAAGGCAGATCTAATGGTAGTGAAGTCCCTTAACATTTGTTTGTCTGGGAGTCTTATTTCTCCTTATATCTAAAGGATGGGGATCTCTGGGTGGCGCAGCGGTTTAGCGCCTGCCTTTGGCCCAGGGCGCGATCCTGGAGACCCGGGATTGAGTCCCACATCAGGCTCCTGGTGCATGGAGCCTGCTTCTCCCTCTGCCTGTGTCTCTGCCTCTCTCTCTCTCTCTCTGTGTGTGTGTGTGACTATCATAAATAAAAAAAATTTTTAAAAAAGGATGACTTTGCCAGATAATATATTCTTGGCTAGTGATTTTTATCCATTAATACTCTGAATATGTCATTCTACTCTCTCAGAGATTGCAGAGTTTCTGTTGAGAAATCATTGGTAGCCTAATGGGGATTCCTTTGTAGGTTATTTTCTTTGTTCCTGGCTCCTTTAAGATTATCACTTATTTTTAACAGTTTCATTTTAAGATGTCTTGGAAAAAAGTCTTTTTGCACTGAGATAATAGGTGTTCTATTAGCTTCATGAACTTGTATGTTCAATTTTTTTGCCCAGGTTTTGGAAGTTTTCAGCTTTTATTTCTTTTTTTTAAAGATTTTATTTATTTATTCATGAGGGAGAGAGAGAGAGAGAGAGGCAGAGACACAGGCAGAGGGAAAAGTAGGCTCCATGCAGGGAGCCTGACCTGGGACTCGATCTGGGTCTCCAGGATCAGGCCCTGAGCTGAAGGCGGGGCTAAACCGCTGAGCCCCTCGGGCTGCCCTAGCTTTTATTTCTTTAAATAAACTCACTTCTCCCTCTCTTCTCCTTCTGGCACACCAATTATTCTTATATTTGCCTTTATGATCAAACCAGATAACTCTCATAGGGTTTCTTCACTTTTTAAAAATATACTTCTCTCTCAGAAATAATTGAATTATTTCTATACTCCTGTCACCCAAGTCACTTCTTTTTTCCATCTGGTTTGTCCTGTTACTGGTGCTCTCTATTGCATTTTTAAATTTCATTCATTGAATTTCTCAACTCTTATTTGGTTTCTTTTTATAATTCCAATATCCTTGATAAAGAACTCCTTATGTTCATTAATTGTATTCTTATATTCACTGAATTTTCTCTCTGAGTGTTTTGTAGCTCTCTGAATTTCTTCCTAACAGCTATTTTGAATTCTTTATCAGTTAGATTGCAATATATCATGTCTTTAGGTTTAATCACTGGAGAATTATTTTCTTTTTGTGATAGTATATTTCCTTTATTTTTCATAGTGTTTGTAGGTATGGACTTTCTGCTTTCACATTTAGAGTAGCAGACACTTCCTTAACTAAGCTTTTATATTTTCTTTGGTTCTCACAACTCAACAGGCTATTAGAAACCTTTCTTTTGTAATCCAGAAGGTGGTGCTAGTGCTCAAGTTGGTGATTTCTCCTTTGCCCAAATTTCTTGGCCTATTATCTGAGCACCCTCCGAGTCTACCAGAGTTCACTCTGGCAGATATACTTGCAAGCACACAAGGAGCTGGCCACAGAGTAAGAAGAGGTATGGGGTTAGCACATAGTCCTTTGGAGTGCCCACAGCTGAGGGTATCCTTGAGTGGGGTACTACCAAAGGTTTGAGTGGATTTCTCACTGAAGTCCTGAAGTAGACAACAGGAAATGCTCCCTTAATGTTCTTTGATATTTTTATCTACTTTATTCCCTTTTTCCTCCTTTCCCAATCATAGTGGTCCTCAGAAATCCAGGTTAGAAGAGAAGAGAAGAGAAATGGGTTTCTCCAACCCATTTATTGTTCAGCAACCTGTACAACTAGGATAACCAAGCAGTCATTCAACACTTTTGCTTTCCACCTATTCTATGAGATAGGTCACCACTTTCCACCTCTACTTCCAGAGAAGTGGCCGCTGCTATTGCCAAAAGCCCACCTCTTGTAGTATTGCCCTGGAAAAGAGGCACCCTTGGCAAATTCCTGTCTCTTATCTGTGTCCAAACTTGTCCTTATCCTTCTCTAACAGCACGATAGAATTCCTCCTTAGGCCGGCTGAACTTCCACAAATTCTCTCTTGTTTGTGGTTATCCCCCAGTTTTGCAATGCCCAAGTTCTTTTGTCTCCCAGTTGTGGTGAGTGGGTCAGCAGGTCTGCTGACTCCTTTGGATCTATAGCCTTTATTGAGGTTCTCTTTGTTTATTTTCAGATGGAGAGGTGAGTAGAAACCTCCTGGATTCTTTGATATGATGTGCAAAGACACATTTGTTCAGTTATGGATATGTAATTAGTTATTTTTAAAGGGGAAGAGAAAAAGAGGAACACCTTATGCTTCCATAATGCTGACTTCACTCCTACTGTTCACGCTATTTCTAACTCTAATCCATTATCACATGGGTTGTTCATAACTTTTCCCCTTGCCTGTCTCTCAATTCCCACTCTAACATTGAGAAACCAAACTCCAACTATCTACTTACTTCTTTGTTTAATTTCAATATGCTTATATAACAGCATCAGAATTATTAACGTGCACTTCTGTGGGAATTAATTTTATCAACTCTCTTATGTGCAGTTAATTCTGTTTTAGACTCCATCATTTCCAAAGTCACTTAGTTTAACACATTTTATTCCCCCATCCCCTTAGTGAAGCTGTCTTGTACATTTGTAATACAAATCCAAATGGATTCTCTTGTCATGTTCTGTATTCTTTCCTGCAATTCTTTAGACTTATCTAAATAATTTTTCTTTAAATCTGCATACATTGCAATTCATTCTTTGTGTTATAAAGTACTATGGATTTTGAAAAATGCATAATGCCATGTATCCACCCTAACAGTATCTTATAGAATAGTTCCACCCCCCAAAAAATCCCCTATGCTTCATCTAGTTAACCTTTTCTGCCTCCTGCTTCATTCCTGACAATCATTGGTCTTTTTACTGTCTCTAGAGTTTTACTTTTTCCAGGATGTCACATAATTAGAATCATGAATTATGTAGCCTTTTCATATTGGCATTTTACACTTAGCAATAAATTTAAGGTTCTGTTATATATTTTTATGGCTTAACAGTTCATTTCTTTCCATCACCAAAGAATATTCCATCATATAGATGTAAATGAGTTTATTTATCAGTCACCAGTTGAAGGCTATCTTGATTGCTTCCAGTTTTTGGTGATTATAAATGATGTGTTAAAAAAAATTAAATGATGTGTTTATTCCTATTGAGTGTTTTTACTTTTTGGCCCCTCAACTGGCCCCTAAAGTCAAGTCCTTCCTTTAGCAAGGAACTCTAAGTTTGTATACAATCCATGTATATAGGGCAGCCCCGGTGGCGCAGCGGTTTAGCGCCGCCTGCAGCCCGGGGCGTGATCCTAGAGACCCTGGATGGAGCCCCACGTCAGGCTTCTCCCTCTGCCTGTGTCTCTGCCTCTCACTCTCTCTCTGCATCTCTATGAATAAATAAATAAAATCTTTAAAAAAAAAAAACAATCCATGTATATATATGTATCTATAAATATTTCTATATGTATCCATTTGTATGCAATGGCTGAGAATTTCTGTTGCTCCACATCCTCATCAGCATTTGGTGTCCTCACTGTTTGGGGTTCTAACCATTCAAATAGGTATATAGTGGTATAACATTGTTATTTTAATTTGTACTTCTCTGATAGATGATGTGGAGCATTTCTTATATGCTTATTTGCTGTCTGTATATCTTCTTCATGAAGTATCTATTCCTATCTCTGCCCATTTTTAAAAATCAAGTTGTTTTCTTGTTGAATTCTAAGAATTACTTATATATTTTAGAAACAGTTATTTATCAGATTTGTTTTACAAATATTTTGTCTCATCAATTGTAACAAAATCACCATATTTTTCTTTCACAGATTATGCTTTTGGTTTTATATATAGAAATTCATCACCAAAACTGAGGTCACCTAGATTTTCTTCTATATTTTTGTTTTGCTCACTAAGTTTTATACTATAGTTTTGTGCTTTCTATTTAGGAAAATGATAACATTTTGAATTAACTTTTTTTTAAGTATAAGATCTTTAAGAGAATGAGAAAACAAGCTGCAGACTCAGAGAAAGTACTTGCATGAGCTTTTCATGAATTATTCATAAAGAGATATGGATCAAGTTTAGGATATGTTTAGGTTTAATATTCAGTGAATGGTTTGGGTAAAAGTAAGTGTCACAGTGAAGATTAGGGATATGGTCAGATTCAGGGTCACAGTATCACAGTGAGGACTATGAGGGTCAGGGTTAGAGTTAGCATGAGTAAGAGAAGTAAGGGTCAGGGTGAGAATGAGTTTCAGTATCTGTTTCAGGGTCATGATGATGATCATGGTCAGGAAGAGTGAGAACATGAGGTTTCAATCAGGTTCAGGAAATGGCTGGGGCAAGTGTCAGCGTCTTAATGAGGATCAGGATCTGAGTAATGTTAGGATAGAGGTAAGAGTAAGGGTTACAGTTGAGTTTAGGGGGGGTGACTCTGAGCGTCAGAGTCAGAGTAAGCATTAAGTAAAAGTCAAGATAAAGATGAGATTCATCTTTAGAGTGAGAGTTTGTGTCAGAATTACGGTAATGGTCACAGTCAGGATCAGGCTGGTTGTCAGCATCGTAGCAAGGCCAGGGTCAGTGCAATGGTTATGGTCAGGGTCAGGAACAGTGTTTGGAATCAGTTCTGAGTCATGTTGAGGGTGAGAATCAGTCAATGTTTGTGTGAAAAACAGGGTAAGATTCTCTAACCCTAGGTTAAACATTGGGAACACAGGCATAGTCAGTGTTGGGTGTGGTTCAGGGTCATATTCTATGTAAAGGTCAGGGTCACCTTGAAGGCCAGAGTCAAGATAGGAGTTAAAGTGAGAGTCATTTGACAGAATTAGCTCTGTAACATGTTTGGTGTCAGGGTGGTTAGTTAAAAGTCATCCTAGTAAGAAAAACTAAAGCAACTCCATAAAAACTTTTTTTGCTCCTTTTCCTGATTTTATTCTTGCTAGGAACTCCACCTCCACTTTACATATGCCTTATAGAACAGATAATGTATGTATCCCTTGTAAAGGTCAAAGATTTAATGATTTCTTTGGAATCTTCCAGCACAATAGATAACATCTAAGGAGTGACCCAGTGGGGTCATGAACATTTTCCAAGACCACTGATCCATCAAGACCTCTGGCTCCAGGGCATAAGGACTTATGGAGACCATCTAAACAGTCATCTTTGTTCCTAGATTACTAAAAAGACACATGCACCAAACCACTATCCTCAATAAAAACCCCAGACCTCAAGCAAAGATGAGACTCACTCTTCTTTCCTAAGTCTCCCAGATGCTCTGCCCATATCTACACTCCCTATATATCTTTAATAAACTCTGCTTTCACTTCCTTTCAGTTTGCCTTTGATTTCTGTCCTGTATAAAGCCAACGACCCTCTTGGCTGGTCCTACTGTCCCCCACTCTGGGTCCTCAGACCCAGCCATCCTGCATCACTACAGTCATTTTTAGTATGAGGGTAACCAAGTCAAATTTAGGATCAAGGTGAGTGTCAAGATGAGGGTTAGGGTGATGGTCAATGTAAAGTTCAAAGTCAGGATAATTGTCAAGTTCAGGGTCAGCCTTAGAGTGAGGGTCATACCAAGGATTAGGTAAGGCTGAAGGCCACGTGAGGACCAGAGTCAGGGTAAGTGTGAGAGTATCAGGCTTATGGTAAAAGTAAAAGCTAGTTTCAGGTTCAAGGTCAGGGAGAGGGTCAGTAAAGATTCTGTTAATATGACTACAGTGTCTGGGTCAGTGTGTGCTTCAGAATCAGAGTCATGGTCAGGTTATTTTTAGTGTAGGGTGATCAGAGTCAAGTTCAGAGTAGGGTCAAGGTCAAGTTGAGGGTCAATTTCAGGTAAGGCTCAAGGGAAATAGGTCAGAGTTAATGTCAGGTTACATCAGAGTCAGTTTTGGAAGATGGTAATAGAGAGAGCGAGATGAATGTGTGGGGTTTTTTTAGATTTTATTTATTTACTCATGAGAGACACAGAGGGAGAGGCAGAGGCAGAGGCAGAGGGAGAGGCAGGCTCCCCATGGGAAGCCCGATATGGGACTCGATCCCAGGACCCCAAGATCCCGACCTAAGCCAAAGGCAGAGGCTCAACCACTGAACCACCCAGGTGTCCCAAGTGTTGTTGTTTTTGTTTTTTGTTTTTTTTTTTTGATGTAGGTTTTATTATGATTCACATAAGGTGAGGCCAACAAATCAAGAGATGATTACCATTTGAAAGATATTTTGTTACTCACAGTTTCTAAGAGAAATGGGCAAGGCATGCCACACAGGGCCACATGAGGAAGCACTGAGTTAGTCAGAAAGCAGAGAGAGTAAAGGGAAAGCATAGGTTTTATTATGGTTTCATACAAAGGAAGAAACCAAGGAGGGTAAGCAAGCTAAGCATTGGCTAGTTTGAATAATTTCAGTGGCTTCTGAGACATAAGGGCTGTCCCAAGTTGCCTGGTACCTGTGTTTAGGATAGTTATGGCAGAGAAATACTGGCCAAGAATCTAAGAGTCTGGTGAAAACCAGCAAAGGAGATAGTTGGGTAGTGTGGACTTTGGATTTGTTGCTTTGCATATGAAAGGCATGTTATGAGGGAAGTCATTTGCTATCTCTAGGAGTTAGCTAGCCCAGGGAAGGGCAGTCTCCTGTCAGCAAAACTCCAGTTGAAAATATCATAAAGTACAGAAAATTTTAAAACATGATTAATACAAAGCATCTGGGATGGCAAGGATTAGGTTCAGGGCAAAGTTATTATGGTAATGATAAGGTTGAAGGTCATGGTGAGGGCCACAGTCAGAGTAAGTGTAGCATCAGGGCACAAGTTAGCTTCAGAGTAAGGTTCAAGTCAGGGTCAGGGTAGGTAAGGATAAGAGCCCAATGTAGGTCTAAGAGTCAAGGTCAGGGTGATGGTCAAAGTCCTGATCCTGTTGAAGGTCACCTTGAAGCTTGGAGGTGAAGACAAGAATCAGTGAGGACCAAGTTTCAGAGCCAACATGTTTGTTATGGTTAGAATCAAGGTGGAGTGATAATCAAGGTCAGGATAGTAGTCATTGTCAGGGTCAATGTGAAGTACAATTTCAAGACCAGGGTGAAAAAAGGAATTAGAATCAGTTTCAGAATGGGCTTCAGAGTTAGAATCAGTGTGAGGATCACAATAAGGGTTAGCATTCTGATCATGGTAAAGCTATATTAGAGTATGAAGGACAGAGTGAGTGTCAAGTAAAAGTTAGGGTAAGGAGGAGGGTAAGAAGCAGGATCAAGATCAGATTCCAAAATACTGTCTTTATAAGGGTCAATATGAGGGTCACAGTCAGGGTCATAGTCAATGTGAGGGACTCCTATATAAGTGTGGATGAGCAAGCAAATTGGTTATCAGGGTAAGTCCTGGGGTCCAGTCAGGATATCAGTGTCACAGACATGGTCATTGTCAGAGTCAGTGACTTCTGGGTGAATTAGTGTCAGAATTGGGTGAGGGTAAATGTCAGGTCAAGGTCAAGTTCATGATAAATGTCAGAATGGTGTCAGGGTGAGAATGTCAGAATGGTGTCAGGGTGAGAGTGAGGATGAAGGTCAGGTTTAAAGTATGGATAAAATGAGACTAAAGTTCATAGTTAGGATCAGAATCAGAGTCAGAGTAATGATCAAAGTGAATTGTAATATCTTGGTGAGGATGAGGTTAACAATCAGGGTCAGAATTATGTTCATGAACATAGTGATCAGGGTCAGTTCGAGTGTCCATGTGAGGTTTAGTTCGGTTGACAGATTAGGTGAAGTTCACAGTTCAAGTCAGGGTAAAGGTAAGCATGAGTGTAAGGATCACATTATGGTCAGGTTCAGGAACATGGTAAGGTTTAGAAACAAAGTTATTTCTGGAGTAAGAATGATTCAGAGTACGATATCAGGTTCAGTGTCAGGAGAAAGGTCAAAAACAGAGAAGTTTAAGGGTGAAGATTGGTCAGGTTCAGGTTGAGGGCCAAAACAAATTGCTGGGTCTTGATGAAGGTAAAGGTCAGGCTCAAAGTCAGGTTGAGAGTCACTGTGAGAGTCAGAATGATGGTCAGTGTCAGAGTCAAGATGAGAAGTCAGGAGTATGAGGCAAATACTCAGAGTCACGCTCAGGATGAGAGTCAGGGTCAGTTTCAGTATCAGGATCAGGGTGGGTGCCAACCTGGGTCAGGATGAGAAGGGTTAGTGTCAGGGTCAGGCTGATAGTCTGGTTCGGTTCACCATAAGCTTTAGATTCAAGGCTCTTTCAGGGACACAATGGAGGTATGTGTAATGGTCATTGTAGAGTCAGGGTAAGGTGAGGGTCAAGTTTATGGTCATGATGAGGGTCATGGTGAGGTTAGATTCAGGCACAGGATAGAGGGTCAAATTGAATGCTGGTATAGGAATAGCTTCAGGATCAGAATAAGGATGAAATTGAAGGTAAAGGTGAACATCAGCGTCACTTTGTCTCTGACAAAGCGTCTAAATGAAAATCAGGATTAGAGTCAGGGTGAATGAGAGTGAGCATCAGGGTAAGGTTTAGGTATAGAATAGAGGTAGTAGGGATCCCTGAGTGGCTCAGCAGTTTAGCGCCTGCCTTTGGCCCAGGGCGCAATCCTGGAGACCCGGGATCGAATCCCACGTCGGGCTTCCGGTGCATGGAGCCTGCTTCTCCCTCCTCCTGTGTCTCTGCCTCTTTCTCTCTCTCTATGTCTATCATGAATAAATAAATAAATCTTTAAAAAAAAAAAGAATAGAGGTAGTATCAGAATAAGAAGAGTAGAAGTCAAGGTGACATTGAGTATATACTTCAGGGTCAGAGTCATGGTAATGATCAGTGTCTAGATTAAACTGAGGGTCAAGGTTAGGGTCATGGTGAGGATAAGTATGAAGTCAAGGTCAATGTCAGCATCATGTAAAGATAAGAAAGATATAGAGGTTCACCGTCAGTATGAAATTCAGGGACATGGTGAGAGTCACAAGTAGGATCAGCATCAGAGTGAGATGAGGGTCATAAAAAAGTCACAAGTACAGTCAATGTCAGGTTGAATATCAAGTCAGTGTTATAGTCACAGTCAGTTTGAGGAAGAAGTTCAGGGTCAAGAGGACCAGAGTCATGTAGCATATGAGGTTAAGGGTCAGAATCTAAGTTACACACAGGGTCAAAAAAGAGGGTTAAAGTAAGATTTAAGGTCATGGTGATTCTGTGTATCAGAGTCAAAGTCAACTTCAGAATTAGTGCCTAGGTCAGGATATCAGTCCAGAGTCAGAGTAATCAGAATCAGGGTCAGTAAGAGTTTCAGGTCAAAGACCAAGTTCAGTTTAAATTTTGAGGGGTGGAGAGCATAGAGTTAGTATTGGGATTAAGTCAGAATCAAAGTCAGTTGAAGGTCATCATTAGGGACAGAGTAAAGATGAAGTTCAAGGACAGATGAGGGTCAGCTTCAGAGTCCAATTCAGGGTCAGGATCAAGTTGGTCAGTGATCAGCATGAGGTTCAGTATTAGGATGAGCATGAAAGTCTCAGAGTAAATTTGAATATCTGTATTGGGTTAGATTTAGATCAAATAAGAGTCAGGTGTATGGTGAAATTGAAAAATGGGTCAGGTGTATAGCGAAGTTGAAGATAAGGGTCTAAGACAGGTAAGCTTTAAGGTTGAAGTCAGGGTTTGGGTGAGAGTCAATATAAACATGATTCTTGGTGATAGGATCGAGCAAAGAATGAATGTCATGGTCAGGATCAGTGAGAATAAGGGATATTGTGGAGTTCAGAATCTGTTTCATGTTCATAGTCAGGGTCTTTGTTCAGGTAAAGATAAGGATCGAGTGGAGGGACAGGGTCACTGTCAGGGTGAAAGTCAACATCAGGGAAGTATGATAGTTAAGGTCAGGATCAGGGGTTTGCTGGTGGTAGTGTCAGGATCAGCTTCAGGATCAAAGTCAGCATGTTAGTGTCAGGTTAATGATCAGGGTCAGGGTGAAGGTCAAGTTAAGTGTTGGGTTGAGAATCAGAGTCAGCATGAATGCCAGGGCTTTGGCCAGGTTCAGTATGAGAGTGAAGATAAAGGGTCTTGGCCAGGTTCAGTATGAGAGTGAAGGTAAAGGTCATGGTCAAGGGTCAGTGACATGTTGAGAGTTAGAGTCCTGTCATGGTTAGGGTAAGGTCATACTAAGAGTCAATTTCAGGGTAAGGATCAAAACAAGATCCAGGTTGAGAGTCAGGGTCAGAATTAGGGTCAAAATTAGGATCAGGTAAAGTTCAGTGTCTAGTTCAGCATCAGGATCAGTGTGAGGGTGAAAACAAAAGAGGTCAGCATGAAGGTTAAGGACATTTGGGAGAATAAGGGTGTCTGTCATTGTCAGGATCAAGGTCAAGTGGGACTGGGTAAGTGTGAGGGTCAGAGTGGAGTTAAAAGTGAGGTTAAAGTTCAGAGTCAGCCCTAGAGTCAAGGTCAAAGTCAGGGTCAAGATAAGAGCAGGGCAATTGCTGTAATATTTCTTTTGTTTACAATCTTACTTCTAGCATTAATTCAGCTGTCAACGCAAAAGAAGCATTATTCTTCCTGCTAATTTTGGTTTCTTTTTCTGCAGGAATAGTAATGGATTTGGGGTACTCACTGGCCAAGTAACTTTTATTGTATTCTTATGGACCATCAGATCCTGATGAAAAGTCAAAATACTCCAAATTTTACTCCTTTGTGGATGTACAACCAGATGCTTGCATGATAGGAATGCAAGAACATGCAGTGCAGTTTTAACAGGTTTCTGTCCATAACTAAAAAAAAAAAAAAAAAAAAAAGTACTGCAACTTCTTAATTTCATAGCTATGGAATGACTAGAATAGAATTTAGATGTTGAATTTCCCATTCCACTATAACATACCTGATAATCGATCATCTTCCTTTCAGCATTTGAGAAATGGTTAGCTAGCAATTCCCACGGTGAGATAGTTCCAAATTTATGGAAAAACTATCTTTATTAATTGAGCCAAAGTGGTTTCTGATCATTCTTTTCATGTTCATACAGCAACAGAGTTAATCCAATACTTATTTTCACATGGCTCCTCAGTCTCTCTCCTCAACCCATGTAAAGTAATGCAGGTCTTTCTGCAAAGGTAACGCTATGACTAATGTCCCAATCTGGGCAGGCCCTAGATTCCCATTAACAGGCTGAAATTTCCCGAGTGGCGCAGTGGGAAGGCCTTGGCATCCACCTGGACCACCAACCACACCTCAAAGATGCTCACCGCCTGGATTCCCAGGAAGGCTGCAATTCTCTTGATGAGTCCTCTCATCTTGACACTCTTAAGTTTGGAAGGATAGCGGGGGGGGGGGGGGGGGGGGGGGGGGGGGGGGGCGGGGCACTGAGAGCTCCTCTTCGACCCTGAGCTAGACTAACGAGGCCCCCAAACCAAAAGTAGATCTGAAACGTAGACTTACTGAAGGTTGGAAGGAGCAAACAACCGTCTCAGGACCAAATCTTTCTGGCTAAGGAGAAAACAGGAAATGATAAAGAAAGCTCCCAGCTCCCTCCTGCTAGCGCCAGCAGCGCCTGCACCTTGCATCTGATTAGCGCTCCCCGCCCCTTGGACCTGCGCTTCCTACCCGTGCCTCTCACATCTTCCTTCCTCCCCTGCGCACTGGTGCTGTGCACCCGTGAGGCTTTCCGCAGATGTTGCAAAGCTTGCTGGACATTCCTTTTTCTAACACCTTCATTTCATTTTTTAAACACTCATCAGACTGACTGCACCGTGATTGCACCCTAAAATGAAGACGTTTGCAATGTTTAGAGGTTGAAGAGAAAAGAGATCTAGTACTGGGAATGGCAGGAGAAGTTTAGGGCCCAGAGGAGAACAGGAATCTATGCTTCCCAAGCCTAGGATCTGAGGCTGAGGGATTCAGAGCCAAAGGTTTTCCTATCTGAAAAATAAGGGATGTATTGAATGGTTCCCAAGATCCTTTCCAACTCTCACAGCGATACTCCAGGGAGGTATTCTGTGGTATTAGAGTTCTGAGATCCTAGAACTTTGTTCAAGCTGGGGCTAAGGGCAAGGAATTCGAAAATTGAGATGAGTGGCCTCTTGATTTCACCTACTGTAGGATGAACAAGACTGGAAGTCTTTCAACAAGAATTTCACAGGGCCACAATTTCTAGAGAGCTTCTTTTTTCTTTTCCTTTTATTTTTTTTATTTTTATGATTCTAACACCCCAACACTTTCTCTCCGCCTGCCTGGCCTGTCATTCAGGCTATTTTAGTATTGCCCAGTGGTTACTTAAGGCTGCTAACCTCTGCTCTAAAGGAATTAAATATCCAAGATCATATCTAGGAAATAGAGCTAAAGGAAAAGGAACCAACTGCCTCCACAAGTCAGGGACCAACAACTGAAAAAGAACAGAAGAGACAGGAAGACCAGCAAACCAATTTGGTCTTTATTGAGGTGTCAAGGTAGAGTAACACCATGAAGGAGCAGAGCCTGAGCACTCCAAGAACTCGGAGGCAGGATTTAAGAGTTTCTTAGAGATGCAGGCCTGGGGTTTTGAGCTAAGAGAAAGGCAGTGGGTGATTTAGTTGCTCATAAGTGCTTCAGGAAAGCTCTATATTTCTCCAGGAAAGGGGCAGACAGAGTATTTAGCTCTTGCTGAAGTTCCTGGAGAGCCTTCTCCTGCTCTTGCTGCTCCCCCACCATCTTCTGCCTGTAATAGTTGATGTAGAAGTTCACCCAGTCATTCACCATAGTCACCATGGCTTCTTCAGGGATAGGAGGATTAGGGAAGACCTGCAGGGAGAGGGGATCACGAGGGAGAATGTGGTCAGCTGTGTGATTCAAGAATAACCCACAACCTCTGACATTCTCCTTTCTCTGACTTGTATTCCCTGTCTCTAATTGTTGCCATTAACTGCACCATTACGCCCCAGTTCCAAATTATTGTCCCTTCTCTGCCCTCACCCACCTGCCAAGAGTCTAGGCCTATCCTTTGAAACAGTGCCTGGGCTTACCTGCTGATTCAGCAGAACATTAAATTCCTTAATTCCTGTAGAAATGAGATCCTTATTGGCCTGAAGCAAAGCCATCTGCCTACGTTAGAGAAAGAGATCAAATTTAAGTATCCTTTTCTTCATTCCTGCATATTTCCCCCAATTCCCTTATTTCCCTTAAAGATCTCTGGTGCCTTGTAGGACCACCTCTCCAGCATCTTTCAAATCATATTCTGCTGAGATCACATTTCTCCCAGGTTGGCTCACCTGCAGGTCCAACGGTGTATGTCTCACCCACAGTTTCCAGGGTGTGTTATGTCCCTCTCTGAGCTAAATGTAGGCAGAGTCAAGTGTCAGCATAAGAGGGAAACGCCCTACATCTAGGTCCTGAAGGAAGGTGATAGGTCAACCAGGGGTTGGGAACAAGGGAGAGGTTTCTCTGAAGTTAAAAGATAGCAAGGCCATTAAAAACAGATAAGTAGGGAGACCTAGAAAACCAAACCCAGGACAGATCCTTGCCATCTGCCCCACATCCCAGTATCCACACTCCAAAACTAAAATTCAGACAAAAAGAATTAGTATCAACTGACTCCCTATTGGATGACAGATACTTTTTTTCCATTTCATTTCATTTAAATTCCAATATAGTTAACATACAGTGTTATAGTACGTTCACATGTACAATATAGGGACTCGATAATTCCATACATTACCCAGTGCTTATCACGATGAGTGCCCTCCTTAATTCCCATCCTCTATTTCACCCATCCCCCTACTCACTTCCCCTCTGGTGACCATCCATTTGTTCTCAATAGTTAAGAATCTATTTCTTGGAGGCTCTCTCTCCCTCTCTGTCTCTGTCTCTCTTTCACTTGCTCATTTGTTTTGTTTCCTAAATTCCTCATATGAGTGCAATTATATAGTGTCTATCTTTCTCAGACGGACTTATTTCACTTAGTTCCACTTAATTCTCTAGCTCCATCCATGTCATTGCAAATGGCAAGATTTCATTCTTTTTTTATGGCTGAATGATACTCCATTGTGTATGTATACCACATCTTCTTTATCTATTCATCTATTGATGGATACTTGGTCTGCTTCCATACATACAATTACCACATGACCCAGCAATTCCACTCCTAGGTATAGTTCATAAGAAATGAACATACACATCTACAAAAACACTTACATGCAGGGATGCCTGGGTGGCTCAGCGGCTGAGTGTCTGCCTTTGGCTCAGGGCATGATACCAGAGTTCCAGGATTGAGTCCTGCATTGGGCTCCCTGCATGGAGCCTGCTTCCCCCTTTGCCTAGGTCTCTGCCTCTCTCTGTGTGTCTCCCATGAATAAATAAATACAACATTTTATATATATATAAAACCACTTACATGCAAATGTTCACAGCAGCTTTATTCATAATTCCCCAAAATGGGAACAACTTAAATGTCCAATAACCACTGAATAGATACACAGATTGTGGCATATTCATATAATTAAATTATAATTAAATTCATATGATTAATTCAGCAATAAAAAGGAACAGACTAATGGTATTCATGAGAACATGGATGAATCTCAGAATAATTATGTTGAGCAAAAGAAGTTAGACATACAATAAAGAGGAAGAAACAGGGGCATAAGGAAGACATGAAGCAGGGAGGTGGCCTGGGGGATGGGTGAAATAGATGAAGGAGATTAAGAGTATATTTATCCTGATGAGCACTGAGCAATATACAGAATTGTTTTTTTTAATATACAGAATTGTTGAATCACTATTTTGTACACCTGAAACTAATATTTCATAAAAGATTATATTTATTATTTGAGATAGATAGTGAGAGAGCATAAGTGGGGAGGAGAGGGAGAAGCAGGCCCCCCACTGAACAGGGAGCCCCATGCGGGTCTCGATCCCAGAACCCTGGGACCACGACCTGAGCGGAAGCCAGGTGCACAACCAACTGAGCCACCCAGGCACCCCAACCTGAAACTAATATAACACTACACTGAAATTAAAATTTTTAGAAAAAAAAGAAGCCAGACATAAAAGATTATATACAGTATAATCCTAGATCTATGAAATTCTCGAATAAACAAAAACAATCTATAGTGGCAGAAAGCAGAGCAGAACACAAGATTAGAGATTAAAATGCAAAGCTGCTGCCTAAGGGAAATTTTTTGGACAACAGAACTATATATGTCTTGATTATGATAAGCATTTTCATGCACTGTTAAAGGAGTGTAAATTGGTAAAGCTTTTTGGAGAGATAATTTGACAATACTTGTTCAAATTAAAATACATATATGCTTCAACCCAATGATTCTGCTTTGAACTCTATTTTAAAGAATTATTCATATTCAATGTGCAGAAAGGTCTGTACAAGGAATTTGCCATAATAACGTTGAAATTATTTGCAATAATGAAAAGGCAGAAAAACCCAAATGCCTATTAATATAGGGAAATCACTAAAGAAATTATGGCATATTCATACTATGGCATGACATGCAGCTATTAAAATAAATAAGGTAGATATTTATGTGCTGATATGAAAAGATTTCTAAGATAATGTTAAACAAACCATAGAACAGACTACCCCGTGAGAGTAAGATTTAAACATAAAATTGTTTCCCTCTCTCCCTTCCTCTCTCTCTCTCTTTCTGTGTGCCCGTGCACGTGTGTGTGTGTGTGTGTGTGTGTGTCTAGAATAATAAACAATGTTCACTTCTGGGGATTGACTAGTATTTGTTGGGAAATGGAAAAAAAGGAATAAATGTCAAGGAAGAATTTGAACTTACCTATCTATATTATTATTTGAATTATTTTACAGAAAGAATGTATCCTTCTATTATTTGTATAACTCTTACAAAGAACACAAAATTTTATTTTTATTTTTTTAAAGATTTTATTTATTTATTCATGAGATACACAGAGAGGAGAGAGACAGAGAGGGAGAGAGAGAGAGAGAGAGAAAGGCAGAGGGAGAAGCAGGCTCCGTGCAGGGAGCCTGATGTGGGACTTGATCCCAGGTCTCCAAGATCAGGCCCTGGGCTGAAGGCGGCGCTAAACCGCTGAGCCACCAGGGCTGCCCAACACAAAATTTTAAAGGTAGAAAGAAGATGGTGTAATTCTAAAATCATTAGCCTCAAATTTGAATCCTGCCCCAGTGCTTAGAAGAGTAGCAGCTGTTCACTAAATATTTGTTGAATGAATATATAAATGAATGCTTTTGCCACTTTTCAGCTCTGTGACCTTGGTGAAGGCACTTCACATATATAAGGCTCAGTTTTCTTGTTTGCGAAGAAGCAATAAAATAATAAGGGCTTTCTCAATAGCCCTTACAAGGGCTATTGAGAAAATAAATTCATTCATTCCACAAATTGATATTTGGCACCTACCTTGCACCAGGCACTGGTACAAGGCGCTGGGAATATATTCAGTACCAAAGACAAAGTTCCTGTCCTCCTGGAGTTTGTGTTCTGGTAGGAGGAATGACAGAATGAATGATAAGGGCAACATCTGAGAGATAGGGCAAGACCCAGTCTACAGAGCTTTGTGGGCAAGAAGTTTGCCCACAAGAAGTTTGTGTTTCATTTTCTTTTTTTTTTAATTTTTATTTATTTATGATAGTCACAGAGAGAGAGAGAGAGAGAGAGGCAGAGACATAGGCAGAGGGAGAAGCAGGCTCCATACACCGGGAGCCCGATGTGGGATTCGATCCCGGGTCTCCAGGATCGCGCCCTGGGCCAAAGGCAGGCGCCAAACCGCTACGCCACCTAGGGATCCCTGTGTTTCATTTTCAAGTGTGAAGAAAAACCACTGAAGGATTTGGAGAGAATATTGCAATCTTCTTCTACAAAAACAATAGGATGCCACTGAAAAGTTTTAAGCAGAGGAGCTTTAAACTTCTTGGAGTGGACTGTAAGAGGGCAAGAGTGGAAGTGTGGGGATCAATGAGAGTAAAGTCAAGGAGATAAGCAGCTTGGAATAGTCTACCCAGTGCTTGGTATACTATCGAATGCAGACTACCAAGAGGTTTCATGGGGTAGGAAAAGGGGAACCATCACTCATCTCTTCATCAAGCTACTGATCTGGACACTTCTCAAAGAAGTGTATGATGAGTCCTTGTCCTTGCTTATAGTTCAGTTGAAAAGACAGGACACAAGTATCTAATAAAGGCAAATACAAACTGGCTCCAGAAAGCATATGGTAAGGGCTAAATAAATGCTACAGTGAACAAGGGCTGCCATGGTCTCTGAGCAGGAGAAATCAATGTCGACAATGGTGGTCAGTAACGCTAAGAGATCCATAATTAGCGTGACAATATATATTGCCCAGAACAGCTCCAGTCTGTTTCCCCAACATAATTATTTGTAGTGCCTCCTTTAATGACACTTTCAAAAATTCTGATTTGGGTAATGAATTATATGGTGATGTTAGTCATGAGGGCCATTTGAACTGCCTCAAATGGAGCAAAAAGCCCCATATTTGAAGACTTGACCTTAACTCCAAATAATGGTCAACACTTAAATACTGTTTAAGTACTTAAAAACTGTGCCAAACAGCTCTACACATGTGACTCATTTAATCTCAACTCAAACCTATTGTGGTATTAGTATTATTCCCATTTTACAGATGATGAAACTGAAGAACAGAGAGATAAAAAACTTGCCCAAGATCTCACAGATACTAAGTGACAGAACCTAGATTCAAACTAAGGCCCTCTGGTGGAATTCATCATAGAGGTTGGCTTCAGAGTTCAATGCACTCACAGGCTAACATTTAAAATATGTCACGTTTGTCAGCATGAAGCTTCCTCCAAAAGTTATAAATAGAATTATCCTACCCACTACTAAGTATTTACTTAAAGAATACAAAAGTACTAATTCAAAGGGATACATGCATCCCAATGCTTATAGCAGCATTATCTAAAATAGCCATGGAAACAGCCTAAGAGTCCACTAACTGATGAATGGGTAAAGAAGATGTGATATATATACATATACATATATATATTTTTTACACACACATAATAGAATATTACTCAGCCATTAAAAGGAATGAAATCTTGCTATTTGCAGTAATGTGGATGGATCTAGAGTATTAGGCTAAGCAAAATAAATCAGTCAGAGAAAAATAAATACCATATGATTTCACTCATATGTGGAATTTCAGAAAGAAAACAAATGAGCATAGGGAAAAAAATAGGACAGAGAAAGGCAAACCAAGAAACAGACTCTGAACTATGGAGAACAAACTGATGGTTACCAGAGGGGAGGTCGGTGGGGGGATAGTAAAGTAGGTGATGGGGATTAAGCAGTCCACTTGTGGTATTGTATGGTATTGTATGGAAGTGTTGAATCACTAAATTGTACACCTGAAACTAATATTACCCTTTATGTTAACTAACTGGAATGTAAATAAAAACTTAAATAAATCAATAAAATATTACATGTTTATAACCCTTCAATTTTTCACTCTAACAAAAAAACTTAAAAAAATAATAATGAAGTGCCCCAGGTCTATCTTAGCATCAGAGAAACTCTGTGTACGTCTCAGATAAGGTGAGGCGGGGTAGAAGAGTGTTCCAGGCTGACACCCAAGAAGAAGGTGACAGTTTGGGAGAATCATAAGTTTCAACCGGTGAGTCAGACTGTGGGAGTCCAAGAAAGCCAGGCTCAGAAGCCAAGATATTTTATTTTCCGATTAAAAAAACAGGGCACTTTTGGCAAATTTCTACATTATACCAGATGGAAGGAGAAAAGGAGAGAGGGAAGGAGAAAAAGAGATGAGCTGGGAGAGAGAGAGAGAAACACTGTCTTTAGACCCTTCTCCCAATTTAATGGACCCTTTCCACCAATAAACACACAAGAACTTCTTGCCTATTCCTCAATTTCTGAGACTATTAACTGCAATCCCTTGATTTTCTCATTCCTCAGATGTCCTAAGGATCCTTTCAGAAATAATGCTCTTCCAGGAAAAATAAGATGAACACTGAGAGGGAGGCAAACCATAAGAGACTCTTAACTCTAGGAAGCAAACTGAGGGTTGCTGGAGGTGTGGTGGTGGGGGAAGGGATTATTGAGTGATGGGCATTAAGGAGGGCACTGATGTACTGAGCACTGAGTGTTCTACGCAACTAATGAATCACTGAGTTCTACCTCTGAAACTAATACAGTGTGTGTTATCTAAATTGAATTTAAATTTAAAAAAAGAAAGAAAGAAAATAAATTATATTCTTCCAGCCTTGGGTAAGGCATAGGACCTCAGGGATCATCTGCTCCAACTTCTCATCATGCATTAGTTGATATGCTCATTCATTCGTAATATCTTTTTTAATTTTTTTATTTTCTTTAAGATTTTATGTATTTATTCATGAGAGATACAGAAAGAGAGAGAGGCAGAAACACAGGCAGAGGGAGAAGCAGGCTCCATGCAGGAAGCTGGATGTGGAACTTGATCCTGGGACTCCAGGATCATACCCTGAGCCAAAGGGAGACTGCTGGGCCACTCAGGTGTCTCTGTAATATCTTTTACATACCTACTATGAAAAAATAAAATAAATAAAATAAAATAAAATATAAAATAAAATAAAATATAAAATAAAATAAAATATAAAATAGAATAAAAATATAAAATAGAATAAAAATATAAAATAGAATACAATATAATATAAAATAAAATATAAAAATAAAATAAAATATAAAATAAAGTAAAATATAATATAAAAATAAAATAAAAAATAAAATAAAATATAAAAAAATAAACACCTACTACGTGTTAGGGACCCAGGATGAAATAAGAAATAATATATAGTCCCTGCTCTCACAACAAAGAAGGCACCTGAGGCCCAGGGAGGGGCACTGACTTGCCCCACATCACACGCCTGAGAATCCTGTGGCCGCACTGGGTCTCACACACAGCGGTTTCCCAGGGATGCCCTGTGCCCTTGTACCCAGAGCTCTTCGAAAGTTGCAAGTTAGAGGCGCGCAGGCATCTCCAGGCCTTGGCGGGCTGAAGGGCTCCCCTTGCCCCTGCGGCCCACCTGCGGAATGCTTCGGAGAACAAAGGCGGGGGGCAGCCTCGAGGAGTCCGCAGCTAGGCCAGGAGGTCCCAAGAGGAATCGCGGGTTCCCCGGGCCGCACGGAGGAGGACGCGGGGTGTGTGTGTGTGGGGGGGGGCGGCCCCGGGGGAGGGGGGGGCGGCCCCTCCGCGGAGGAAGATTGCACCTCTGCAGCCGCCGTAGCCACGCCGGAAATGCGGACCGGCCGCGTTCGGTCCGGCGGGCCCGGGGAGGAGCGTTCCGAGATGGCTGGCGGTGCCAATCTTGAGGCCCAGCTGTGTTCCGAACAGTTCGGTTCCGGGGCGGCGCGGGGCTGCCTCGCCGCCGCCGACGGCAGCTTGCAGTGGGAGGCTTGGGAGTGGCGCTGGTGGGGGCTCTCTGGGCCGTGCCCGGGGAGAGCCCGAGGACGGGATGGCGGCGGAGGGGGGACCCCCGGGACGGCTTCTCCGCGTCTCTCCGGCCTGTTGGTCGTGTTCCTGCCGCAGGGCTTCCCCGACAGCGTCAGCCCGGACTATCTGCCCTACCAGCTGTGGGATTCCGTGCAGGTCTGCCCGGCCGGCTGGGGGAGGGGGCGGCACCGAGCCAGGGGTGGAGGGGTCCGCGCGGGCCCCTCCACGTAGAGGTTGGAGGCTGAGGCCCGGAGCAGGGCGGTGACGTCACACATCTCAGAGCTGCTGGTGGAACTCGGACCTCTGTGCTCCAGCGCGCGCTCCTCACCCCTCCTTTTTTGTCTCCTCCAGGCCTTTGCTTCCAGCCTCTCGGGCTCCCTGGCCACGCACGCAGTCTTGCTGGGCATAGGGGTGGGGAACGCAGAAGCTTCTGTTTCAGCTGCCACCGCCACTTGGTTGGTGAAAGGTGAGCTGGGCCCCTGGAACCTCACCTGTGGCTGCTGTCAGCCCTGCCATCTCTTCGGCCTCTCTTTCCTCCAACCCCTCCCTCCTTTTCCCCCCCATCCCTAGTGTTCTGGGCTGTGGTGTGTCTATGCATGGACTCTTTCCTGATTGGATCTGGGAGCCAACTCTCCCCCAGTCCCTAAAACAATCTTTTTATTGGCGTTACTCAACGATTAATATAGTCGCCCGCCACCCGAACACACTCATCCTGAGGATGAGTTTTGCAGCCACACGCAGTTCTCTATACATACTGTTCCACGTCCCTAAATCATCTGGAGCCCAAGTCCCTAAGTTAATCACCCCCTCTCCTTCACCCCTAGTCTTTTTGTGGAGCACTGCCTAAGAGCAGGGTTTTTTTTTTTTTTTTTTCATTTTTTTTTCAAAGATTCTATTTATTTATTCATGATAGAGAGGGAGAGAGGCAGAGGGAGAAGCAGACTCCATGCTGGGTGCCCGACGCAGGACTCGATCCGGGGACCCCAGGATTGCGCCCTGGACCAAAGGCAGGCGCCCAAACCACCGAGCCACCCAGGGATCCCCTAAGAGCAGGGTTATTGAATAAAAGCACCACCGGCTGCCTGATGTGTGGGAAATTGATCAATTCTCGGGGGGAAAAAAACAAACAATTTTGTATTTAGTCCTGAGTAGGAAAGAGGAGGTTCTGGGAAAGACAACGGCATTTTAGAGCATCTGGGTTACTAGATGATGCTGTAAGTAATGACTACAGTAACCGCCTATTGGGTATGTACAGCCTTTTGAAAAATCACTAAAATAAAACATGGTTTGGTAACTATGCGACCTGAAGAGCGAGGTAGGGAAGAAAAGGGAAACTGACTCTTAACCTTATCCTACTACTTAACCGTATCCTACTCTTAACCGCCACACTCTTGCCAGTGGGATTTAGAGTGGGAGCCTAGTACAATTTCTGGACAGCCAATCTCTTCTCAGAAGTTTCTAGATCATATAGTTCAGCTAATTGTAAGTGCATGTGGGAATTAAGTTTCCTAGCCTAGTGGACAGTGTTGACTTTCAGATACAGGGAGGATATGTGTCATTGCATCCAAGTACCACCTTCCAGATTCTGCCAAGCATCTGCAGACTGCTGATGAAAGATAGAGTAGGTTCCCTTTCTACCCAGTGGCCCCTGTATGCAGGACATACACCTTATTGGATAGGAGTATTGGGTCAGAGGGAAGAAAGAGTCTGGCCCAGTGAGCTCTCCACAAGTAAAAGTAATCTTGGCATGTTCAGAGTCACTGAGTTGATACAATACAAGAATCTGAAGTGGAACAATAAACATTTTGTGGAGAATAAAATATAGTTGAAAGAAAGAATGTAAAGTTGGGTGATGGAGGAAGCCTATAAAGCCACCTTGGTGGCTTCCTAGGACATACAGGGGACAGAAGTGAGAAGCAGAGCAGGCTGGATGAGAAATGTGTTGTACACATGCCTCCTCTGACATAGCCACTGCTCAGCCCCAGCCAGTTGTGATAAGGAAAGCAGGCTTGGTGTTGCCATGTCTGGTTTTTCCAGAAAAGCTGGAAATCCCGATTTTCTCTTAAAATGTCCCATTTTTGTTGACCCGTCTTTGAGCTTTGTTGTTTCATCTGTGAAAAGAAGTGATCTCAAATTCATAGGGTTGTTGTGAAGATGGGAAGGAGTAGGAATTTCAGGTTTCTACCAGCGTGTTTACTGGTGTTCCTCAGTCCCAGGATTGCGTAAAAGTGTGCAGTTGAAAGGCCTCACTGCCCAGGGATTGAATTTGCTTACGGCAAGGGGTGAGTTCATCTCTTTCCAGTGGACAATGGAGAAGGCCAGCTTGCCACCCCTATACGTTGTAGGAAACACCCAATCCTCCCCATAGTCTAGTTTCCCTTCTTCATTCACTTAAGGGTCCATGCCTTCAAGTTCAAACAAGTTAGGAGTCGCCTGCCCACTGTATCTTTCCTTTCCAGTGTCCACTATAGGAGGCCTTCCCAGTTGTTTGGTTCTAAAACCGTCTTTTGTGATTCCCCTGCTGAACTTAAGGAATGCTACTCTCAGTATAAGGGGTTTAAATCAGAGGGTGGCAAACCTTCTCTAAAGGACCAGGTGGTAAATATTTTATACTTTGCAGGCAATATGGTTTCAGCCATAGCAACTGATTCTGCCATCGTGTTACAAAAACAGCCAGAGAACGTCTGTAAATGAATGGGCACAGCTATATTCTGATAAAACTTTATAAAACAGAGAGTAGAAGATTATAGATCACAGTTAACCAATCCTTGGTCTAAATCAGTGTTTTTCATACTGATTGCTATCTGCTTTTTACTCTGTATTTTGAATCTGGAACCATGACTTCTTGGGTATCCCCTTACCTCACTGGTTAGTGCCTGGCACGAAGTAAGTAGCCAGTAAGCATTTGTGCAAATGAAGGTCTAGCTGATTCTGGAGAGTTTTCTGACTTTCTTTAACCTGAGGAGTCTTCTCCCTCTGACCCACATCCCCAGGTCTCTGTCATCAACCTGCAGTTCAAATCCCTTTTTTAAAATGTATACTCTACTGGCCACCCGTGAGCTAGAATATCTGCAGTAACCTTGGAATTTCCTGCTTTTCCTTGTAATAGTTTTGCTATATGTATATATATATGTTTTATATATATACACACACACACACACACAACTTAAACACTATGTTTAGATTTAGAGCTTTATGAAAAGTATATTTTGCCATGTTGTCTTCCTAGCTTATTTTTTCATGCAATATTATGATACTAGGATTCATCCATTTTTGATACGAGTGTTTGTACATTAGATTTTTGCTGCTGCCTGATATGTCACTGAGTGAATGAATTCTTGATACCAAGAATCAGTGCATTCTCCTGGTGATGAGCATTTGCATTATTCCAGTTTTTTTTGCTATTGATGAACAATGCTGCAAAGAGTATTTCTGGTCCTTGTCTCTTGGCACATATGGGTACATAGTTCTGTTGGGTATGTACTGAGGTACTGCTAAGTCTGGACCCTTCTGACCGCATTATACAGCTCTGTCTACCCAATATTTATTGTGCCAAACTTGAGTTCCTAGGAGCAGTGATCCAAGGTGAATCGGCCATTTCAGTGCCAGGGTCTGTCAGGCCCAGTAGCCCCCAAGACTCTCCCTTGTTCCTTACCAGTGCCTCTCTCCCCAGATTCAACTGGCATGCTGGGCCGCATCATCTTTGCCTGGTGGAAGGGGTGAGTTTGTCTTCCTGGTCTGGCCACTTTCTCCAGACAGGGGTCATTTCTGTCTCATCCCTGGCTATATTTTTTAGCTCTTCCTCTCTTACCAGGCTCCTGAGGAAGGGAGATTCAGCAATTACTTCATCAGAGCTGAGGAGTCCTTAGTAAGTACCCAGTCCAGGTGGCTCACCCTAGCAATGAAGCCACAGAGGCATTGTTATCACACCTGCCTTTAAGAGCACTGATTTACCACGCTGCTATCCATGATGGAAAAATACAGCCATAAGGCTCTAAGTGTCCTCTGTTGAAAGAGAAGCCTGAACAGGACAATGTTTAATTCAAAAGCAATGATTTTACTCCAGAAGTTACTTTGGTGGCTCAGGTACTTGACTAGACTTTGCTGAGCCTACGAGGGAGTGGACTTGGGCAGGTCATCAGGATCCCTGTTCCACATGGAATCAGCATTACCATTTATCTAGAAGGAATTTAGGATCTTGTGCTGCCTGCTTCCTCCTCATGTCAGTTTTGGGCAACCTCAGGAGTGATTTAGTATCTGCAATTAATTGTAGGCAGACATTACCTACAATGTGCTCAGTAAGATAGTTACGCAAAGCACATAGCATATTGTGGCACATAATAAGTGCTCAGAAAACACTAGCTGCTGTTAACAGCTCTGTGCCTCACAAGCTCTCTATATATCATCCCTAATCCTTAGAACAACTTTATAGAGGATTGAATGTGTACATGTTAGCAGACCTAAAAAGGGAAGTTACCCAAGTCACACAGCTTATAACTCATAGTATCAGGCTGCTGCTTTGCCCTAGACCAGTTCCATGTGTTCTGGTCCTGCCTTTGCCATTCATTCCTTCAGGAGTTCCTCAGGTGTGTCCTATACCCCACCTAGGAATGTTCCGTTTTCCTTTCAGGAAATTTCATAATAAGGGACAGGGCTAATGCTGCAAATTCTGAGCTGGGGTCTGGAGCTATGGCATCTCCTGCCACTGGACTCTTAGAGAAGAGGTCTCCAGGTGTGCTTGGGTCAGGGAGTCCTTATGACTGGCAGAAGAGGCATCCATCCTCTTGGTGATAGAAATATCCTAGGACTGGATGTCAGAGCCTGCCTCTTTCTCTTGGCCTTTTTTTTTTTTTTCCCTCTCTCTTGGCTCCTGTTTTCCATGTGATCTGAGGGAAGTCATATCTCCTCTCTGGGCTACTTACCTGTAACCTGCAGGGGTTACACTAAATGTAGTTGTTTACTGGTCCAAAATATGTGGACTTCTTGCTGAGTACTCTTGATCAAGCAGGAGGAAGAGGTTGAGAGATGACAGAGGGACCCAGGGATGCTTCCCTCAGAGGAGGGCCAGAGGGTGGGGAGCAACCACAAGGCAATCACTTCTTTCCTCTGAGGCATCATGAATCAGTAAACGGGAAATACTAAGTGACTACTGAAGGTCCTCCCAGCTAATTGTATTTTAGGCAGCAGTGACACGGTATTGGGACACATGTCTGCCTGGGGTATGGATTTTGCTGAGCCCTTCAGACCTTACCTCAGCTTAAGGATGGCCTGCACTCTCCACATGATGTGTTTTCTCCTGAAATTCATATTGCAAACCGATCTCTCCCCTACAACAGGAGTAAGCTGGACTGCAATGCCAAGCAGTGGAGGTAAGGAGGGGCTGAGACGGAGGGGAGGGAAGTCTTCTGTTATGAAGGTCTCTTACCTCTGATCTCTAACCTCTGATCCCTTCTCCTAGGCTTTTTGCTGACATCCTCAATGATGTGGCCATGTTCCTTGAGATCATGGCTCCCATATATCCAATCTTTTTCACTATGACTGTCTGTATCAGCAACCTGGCCAAGGTATCCACCTCTGGGGGACCCCTATACCTATCTTGGTGATGCTGTTGGGGGTGGGGGCTTACTTGAGGCCCACAGGTGAGACCAGCCTGGGCCCTGTGTTCAAAGCACTTGCAGAAAGGTGACAAAGTTCAGATGTTCCTACTCAAACTCAATCATACTTTCTGATTTCCTCCAACTAGATGGCTTCTCATACTTCAGATAGTCTAAGGTAGTGTCTGAAGCCTCAGAATTGGTGAGGAGCCCTGGGCTGAAAGAAGGGGGGTTTCAATGTCAACATCTTGGGACCAGCTCCCTGGCTATCTTTCATTCTTTCAGTAAAATATTTATTGAGTGTCTACTGCATGTTTGGCATAAAATATAGGCCTTCCCATTTTTTTCTTTGAAGAAAACTGCACACAATTAGACAAATTTTTTTTTGTATTTCTGGTATTCAAGATGAGAAGTGTAGAGGGCTGCAAGAGGGTTGAACAGAGATTCTGGCCTAGTCAAGGGATAGGCCCCTTCCCGAGGCCTGAGTCCTGAAGAATGAGTTTAAGGTGAAGGGTGGATGTTTTTGAGCAGAAAGAACCGTATGGGTCAAGGTCCAGCAGCAAGAGAGCACAAAGTGGTTGTAAGGCTGAAGGGTCACATGGGATGAATGCAAGCTCTACCTCTCTGCCAGGCTGCCCACCCTCAAAATTCCTTCAGGTTGGCTGCATCCAGGTGAGGAAACTGAGGCATAGCAAAGTTCAGTAAAGAGCTTAGCCTGTCTTCACCACAAGGTTAAGTACCTTGCACAGAACTGACTCAAGAAGACATGTAACGTCTGTCTCCAGAGCCCATCACTTTAGAGCAGTGCTTCTCCACAGGGCACTAGTGACATTTCAGATAAAACAGTTCTTGTGGCGGATTACATTTAGCCCAGGTACCAGACCCTGGCCCAGGCATCCTGCCCTGGCATCTTCAACTCCAGGGCAGGAAACACTATAGAAAACCAGTGCTGTAGCTGTAGACCAATGATTGTGACCTCTGCTCTCTGTTTCAAATTATGCAATATACTCTGCCTTTTGGGCTGTAGTCTCTACATCTGTCCAATAAAGGAATAGAATAGGACCATGAACTTTCCCTGGCTCCCTCCCACCCTCTCTAGAGTTCTAGTTTCAGTGACTAGTACCTCTGTACCCCAGGTACACCAGTCAGAAGCCTGGCTGTCATCAATGCCTTCTTGCCTTCTCCTTCCTGCCCACTGTTCCCTCAGCTAAACCTCCATCTGGTGCTTCCTAGTTGCTGAAAAAGCATGGTTGCTTCCTAGGTAGTCTCCCTGCTTCCATTCTCACCTCTCTTCATTACTTCTCAGAGCAGGCCATAATCCTTTTAAGAATGGAAATCAAACCAGGGACCTTCCCTGCCCTCATTGCTCCTAGAATAAAGACCTTAACAAGGTTTGCAAGATTCAGCATGATCTGGTCACTCGAGCCTCATTTTATACCACATTTCTCTCACCTTTGAACAAGTTATTTCTTCTCCCTGCATGACACTTCTTTATTGTCTCTCGATTTATAGATTTCATGAGGGCAAATGTTGTATCTGAGTTATATCACAGCACTAATCTGTGTCTAGCATCTAAAAGAGATTTGATAAATATGGAGGACAGTGATCAGGGACCCTCACTGATAAGTTCTCCCATTGTAGATCTCAGGTCCAGGTGCCCTGGGAGATCAGGGCCATCACTGTGGGTTTTGAAGTGCCCAGAAGACTTGACTGGGCCTCCCCTGGGACAAATAAAGAGTGGAGTTAGTTACAGGCAGAATGGAAGCATAAAGTTGGAAACCAGACTGGGCCGGGAGCTTAGCAAAGGGGTGGGTACAACCAAAGTAGAAGTTTGGAGACTAGAGAACTTCTGGGCAAAGAAAAGTCTTTGGGCCTCCACCTTGGGGACAGAAAGAGAGTTCCTTGAGACCAGGCCACAGAGACATGTGACAGGCAGAGCTTTAGTCCTCTCCAGGAATAAGAGGGGAGATGGACCTAATGGAAATGTAGGGATGAGAACAGAACACCAAGGATAGCATTTAGGGTTCTGCTGTTTGGTCCCATGATGCCCGGTTTTCTCAAATTGGTTTGAGTCATTTACTTGGCTCAGCCACAAAAATGCCTATGTTGCCACAGCACATGGCCATTCTGACCTTTATTCTCCTTTTCCCCAACTAGTGCATCGTGAGCGTGGCTGGTGGGGCCACTCGGGCGGCCCTGACCATGCACCAGGCCAGGAGAAACAACATGGCTGATGTGTCAGCCAAGGATAGCAGCCAGGTAAGCAGCTGGAATTGGGGTTGAGGGGAGTCAGAGCAGGGAGGCAGGCCAGGCCATGATTTGGAAGTATGGAGAGAAGCGGCCTGAGTGGTCCTGAGGGTAGGGGTGGGAGGCAGACACACAGGAAGAGATATAGTGCCCCCTGCTTTGAACTCACACAGGTAGTCAGGTTCAGGGCATGAGTTCAAGTGGCAGAAAGTCCAGGCTGATCATGTCAAGTCCCTTCCCGTGCCTGTGTGGCCAAGAGTGGGCCCTTGCCCTGGCCTTTACTCTCTCTGGTCCTAACTCCAACCTGAGAAGTGGATGTCTGACCATGTGAGGCCCATTTGTTAAAGCATTTGGCAAATCAGAAGGTGCTCAGCATGCAAGGTGGCTGGAGTCATTGGCCAGAGGTCTCCACTTGACAGTTTCATAGGCCTTTCTGACCCAGCCCCTCACCTGACCAGGGCATCCTGGAATAAAGGCAGGGACCCCCACACATACACAGTTAAACTCTATAGGTACTGGATCCCCCCCAAGCTCCCGTGCTAGGTGCCTATGTGTGTTGCGTTGTTCAACTCTCACACCAGCCCCAGGAAAGAGATGCTATTAATTATCCATGTTTTAGGGCAGCCCCGGTGGCGCAGCGGTTTGGCGCCGCCTGCAGCCCGGGGTGTGACCCTGGAGACCCTGGATCGAGTCCCACGTCAGGCTCTCTGCATGGAGCCTGCTTCTCCCTCTGCTTGTGTCTCTGCCTCTCTTTCTCTGCATCTCTATGAATAAATAAATAAAATCTTAAAAAAATAAAAAAAATAAAATAAAATCTTTAAAAAAAAAATTATCCATGTTTTACAGAAGAAATTTGAGGCCCAAGCTAGTCAGAAGTACTACATCCTTTTCTTTTTTTTTTTTTTTAATATTTTATTTATTTATTAATGAGAGACACAGGCAGAGACACAGACAGAGGGAGAAGCAGGCTCCCTGATGTGGGACTCAATCCCGGACCCCGGGATCATGACCTGAGCCAAAGGCAGACGCTCAACCCCTGAGCTACCCAGGCGCCCCATTACATCGTTTTCTTTGACACTGAAGCAACTTAGAAACCTTTGTTCTGTCCAGTCCTACTTTCTGTCATTCTCTTGAATTGTTTTGCTCAGTTTCTAAATAGAACTTTTTTTAAAATTTAAAATGAACTCCTTTCAATAATATTAATACAAGCTCAAAAATAGATCTGTTAAAGCTAATATTTATTAAGCACTCACTGTGTGCCAAGTGTTTCATTTGTGTGAATTCATTAAATCCTTACAGTGGTCTCCTATGGGAGGTACTCACTGTTGCCATTCTACAGATGGGGAAATAAGTCAGAGGTTCAATCCCCCTGGGTACCTGTAGGCACATCCCTTCTCTCTCTGAAGTGGTTGGATTAATTCTTCCCCTGTTATCGCTTCCATAGGTTGTTAGGAAGGCAGAAATAAGTCCAACCCGGGACTCACACTTTAGGATCTCAGCTTCATGCCTGCTACCTCTCACCTCTTCACTTTCTAACCCCCAGCCTTCCGCACACTCTCCAGGCTGTATTTTCCAAGCCGCAGGGTGTCCTTAGTCTGCAGAGTCAGGAACACATCACAAGAGACACTACAGGACATGTGCTCAGTCCCATGGCAGGCTCCTGCTTTCTGCTGATACTATTTTATTGCCAGTGTGGCTGCTGAAAATGATTCTTCCCACCTGAGGGAGAGGAGGTCCTTCTACTCCTGTGCACCCAAGGCCTCTGCCCTCCTATTTACCATCACACCCATAGCTTTTATTTCCACACCCTACCCCCCTTGCCAGAAGAGCTGAGTAAGGAGCTCTTCCAGCCTCAGGCCCACTTTGTGCGAGGACCACCTCTCCCTTGGACCCCAGTAGTCCAGGCACCAATCCAGACTCTTCCTCCTTCATGATGAGTTGGGGACAGGTAGCCTGGTGTCTGTTCCCTTTGGGTGAGCTCAGGCCATCAGAGGGTTATGATACAACATCGATTGTCAGAGGAAGACATTTGGACCTTGTGCCTTTTTTCCTGAATGGTTCCTTGAACCCTTTGCAAATGTGTCTGCCAGTTTTTGCATCCCAGGGGGCTTAGGGGGTCAGTCTTTTGAAACCACCAAATATGAGAACTTCCCCATTCTGAAGACATTCATGTGCCTGAGTGTAGGGCTGCTCAGAGGACTCTTACGAAGTAAAGAAGACATGTTCCAAGGGCATTGTATCTACCTGGACAGAGAGGCAGCTGGTATCTTAAATGACATCTCATTCGTTAGAAACTCACTAGGCAAAAAAAAAAAAAAAAAAGAAAAGAAAAAAAAAAAAAAACTCACTAGGCATCCACCTCAGTGTGGGAAGCCCTGGGAGGAACTGGGACAGAAGGGAATGTGTCAAAGGCACTCACAGATAATCAGCCTGGCCTGGAAGGAAGCTCTCCTAACTCCCATGCCTTCTGCCATTTCCTAGGAGACACTGGTAAACCTGGCAGGGCTCCTGGTCAGCCTCTTGATGCTTCCCCTGGTGTCAGCTTGCCCGAGGTAAGCCGGGACCAAGGGCAGGGAGGAGGTGCCCCACTGGGCCTCCACCCCCGCTCACACCCTCACTCTCCAACACCAGCTTCAGCCTCGGCTGTTTCTTCTTCCTCACCGCCCTTCACATCTATGCCAACTACCGGGCAGTCCGAGCCCTTGTCCTAGAGACTTTGAACGAAGACCGGCTCCGGCTGGTTCTGAAGCACTTCCTCCAGAGGGGAGAGGTTCTTGACCCCACTTCAGCTAATCAGATGGAGCCACTGTGGACAGGTGACCCAACCCCTTGGTCTCAGGTCCTGTGTCTCCCAAGTCTCTCCCCCTGTCTGGGCATCCTGACTCCAGCTTCCCACAGGTTTTTGGCCATCTCTGTCTCTATCCCTGGGGGTCCCCCTACACCGCTTAATCTCCAGGTAAGTAGCCCAGTGTCTCCCAGCCACCGCTGCTGCCACCTCTGTTCCCCACACATCCTCTATTCTGTTTACAACTGGCCTCCCCTGCCTGGGAGGCCTCTCAGTTCTCGGTTCTTGATTTCCACTAAACAGACTTGGGCCCACTTGGGTCAGCACGGGTGCCCAAGGGCAACAGAGGTGTAACACAGTAGATCTAAGGGATACATTTGTTAGCTGCAGAAAAAAGAGCAGGACAGATGTGGGGTGCATGGGAATGGCTGAGAGATGAGATGTAGGTGAAGGACAGTTGAAATACCGACAGTTCAGCTGATGGACTGGTTCTTCCTGCTTTGCTTTCTCCTCCCCCACTCCACTCTCTTCCCTTCAGTGTCTTTGAGCTGCAACAGCTGGTTGAAGGACACCAAGAACCCTACCTCCTTCACTGGGACAAATCAAAGAGTAAGTAAGCCTTCGATTCAGCCTTCTGGGGTCACCCTCTCATTCCACCAGCTCTAAGGCCTCAAGTCCTGGACAGTTTAGAAGCTGCCTGGTGTCCTGGAAGGAGCTTCAGACTAAGACATGGTGCATTCAAATTATAGCTGCATGCCCCCAAAGTTGTTTACTTTGTCCCTGTGTAAAATGAGGGTAACGATACCTGCCTTACTGCCTGCATGTTATTATGAGAATCAAATAAGGTGATTGCATAAAGCACTTTATATATTGCAGCGTACTCAAATAAGATTATGACCTTTGGTTACCCCTGGAGAACTCTTCTCTCCCATCCAGAGTCACCTGTTGAGGAAACAAGTATTAGAGTTTTCTGGTCTGCTGGTTATGTGCTAAAAGGTGCTTATTCTTACTAGACATGTAAGATAAACCCACTTCGGTGGGTTCCAAATACAAATATAAAGTTGTATTTGGAAATTGGGCATTTCAGTTTGGCCAGAACATTGGGACAACAGGACATGAAGTTGGAAGGGAAAGGGTGAAAAATCGCCTCCATCCACGCCCGGCCGTGGCCTCAGGATGAAAAGGGTGAAGCAGGGATGGTAGGTTTGAGGGTGTTTGGGGAAGTGGCCCTTCCCTAGTACGGTCTGTCCCTGGGTTTCTCCAGGCCAAGTGCAAGTCGTTTTGAGCCAGAAGGCAGGCCCTGAAACCATCCTAAGGGCTGCCACACACGGCCTGGTACTTGAAGCCCTGCAGGGAGATGGGCCCCTCCCAAGAGAGCTGGAGGAACTGAGGAACCAAGTACTGGCAGGTAAGCATCTCACATATTTAGGCGGAGACGCCTAAAGAGGGGTAGAGAGAGGAAGGACTCTGTTCCACTTGGGGACCTGACAGCTTCTGGTTCTGCACCTACCTCCAGGTGCTGACAAAGAGAGCTGGGTCATCATCAAGGAGACACACCAAGTGTTGGACAAGCTCTTCCCAAAGTTCTTGAAAGGTAACATCCTTAAACTCCACGCCTCCCTGGCCTCTGAGGCCTTCTCCCCAGAAGCCCTGCCTAACCCCACCCTTCTACCTTTGAAGCGTCTCTCTGTGATCTGAATTCTGGACCTCAGTTTCCCTGTCTGCAGGATGGGGAGGTTAGGAGGGTCCCTGAGGCTGTGTCAGTGTTTATAATTTGTATAATTCCAGTTGGCATTGAAGAACTGGGGGTAGAGGCATGGCTCACAGACGACTCGATGATCTTCATTTAGCACCTACTCCATTCCAGCTCCTTTCCATGTGCTAACTCAGGGAATTCTCACTATAGCCAGATGAGGTTTTAGCCTCATTTTGTGCCAGAAATGACCCAGCAGAAGCAAGAGGAGCTTGGGCAGTGCACAAAGCATGCACCCGGCCTATGCTGCTCCTTACCACTCTCCCCAGACTCCCTAGAGTCTTCTCTCCAGCAGTCCCAGTGGCACCCTTCTGACCTCTCCCCAGGACTGCAGGATGCAGGCTGGAAGACTGAGAAGCACCAGCTAGAGGTGGATGAGTGGAGGGCCACGTGGCTTCCGTCTCCAGAAAAGAAGATCTTGTGAGCAGCCCAGATAGAGGACAGGAACCTGAAGCAAGCACACTTTGGCCACAGCAGAATGTGGGAAGAGAAGCTTTTATTTTTGCTTAGGGGAACCGCTATGGCAGTTTGGCCAAGGCCTCATGGGCTGTAAACTGCCAGTCAGATGGACAAGGCCCCAGGCAGAGACAAGGTGGAGAGAAGGGGAACCAGGGCCTACCTCCTCCCCCTCCTGCCATACTCCCTTTTCACCACTGCAGGCCCCGCCCCCAGCTCCCCCTCCCCCATTCATCTTGAGGCTGAGCCCTGCCCTGACTGTGGCTCATGGTGTCCAACGCAGTTGGCCTCAGGCATAGAAGCCCCAGAAGAAAGTGGCCACAGCCATCATTAGCAGGGCATTGATGTTGACCACACGGGCCCAGCTCGAGTCCTCACTGATGTCCTCCAGCCGCCTGGCTGCCGCAGCCATCTCCTCCTGAGTAGGGGCTGGGGGACTACCGGCCCCACCCCCATTCATTCCACAGAACCAGAGCAGGCACCTGCGGAGCAGGCCAGGTGCTGGGGGCTGGGGCTCTAGGAAAAATGGACCGCAGACAGTTAGTTTGAGGGAACTTGGCTCCCCTAGTCCCTGGCCCCACCTCCTGAAGCAGTGCCTTACCCTCCATCTCCACCGCATGCTCCGGACACCCATTCTGTATGGGGGGTGAGGTTGGACCTTCCAGCTCATCAGCATCCAGGTCCTCTCGCTCCTCCTTGCTGTGCCGTAGACTGAAGACCAGGCGGTGGAGCTGGGAGAGGGGGCAGGGACCAAGTGAGAGTGCTGCTCCCCCAGCACGCACCCTGAAGTGCCTCATCCACCTGGTACTCCTAAGCTCCCTCTGCCCACCCTATGCTCTTGGTTCAGACTCAGTTCACTCAAACCTGACCTTCCATGGCAGCCCTTTGCCCTCAGATTAAACCTAAGTTCTTTAACTGTGTGTTTAAAGCTCTTGGCCCTGGTCACCCCCGTTTCATCACCCCAAGTCCCTGTCTACACTCAAGTTGTGGTCCTTTAGACCCTAGTCTTCTAGTCCTGCTAACAGTGTTCCTTCCTGTGGATATTTGTTCACATAGTTTCCTCCTGCCTTTCCCTCCTTCTCCACCTGTGCAGTCCTGCCCATCCTTCTATCCTGCCCATCCTTCTACCCAGCTCTTCGGTCCTGGTCCCCAGTCAGCCCTGTCCTGGGGCACCTCCCCTGCAGCAGCACAAGCCCAGACCCTTTTGTGGGCCTTTGAGATAGCATTCTGTCCCTCTCAGCCACCTGGCCTATGTACTGGATCCTGTGTTTTTGGGGGCTGGGGCTCTAGGAAAAATGGACCGCAGACAGTTAGTTTGTGGATTCCAAGGATTCCAAGGATTTTGGGGAGGCTCTAATCACATCCCCCCAGACCACCTCAAATAAATGTCATTTAAATAAGACATTGTGCTCGCTTTGCAAATACACCTTCCAGCCGGACTCCCAGGCATTCCCAGAAGTGGGCCGGCAGATTGGGGGTGGAGATGGCTGCGTTAACACCCATGGCGCATGCTGGGCGCCCACTCAGAGGCCCGCACTTACATGCTTGCGTGGGATGGGTGCTGTGCAGAGTGAGATGACAAGGGTGAGGAGGCCAGAGCAGACGAAGAGCACGATGGCAAAGTAGAGGTAATGCATGCCGCAGAGGAGTGCTGGGCACACTGAGGGTTGCACACAGCTGCCCGAGCCATAGGAGAACTCAGGAATAAGGCGCGCTAGACCCATAAGCAGGCCCCCGATCAGTCCCCAGAAGGCACCCTGCGGGGGGGGAGAGTGTCAGCCTCTGGTGGGTGTTGGAGCTCTGCCCCAAGCTCGTGACCTACACACTCACCTTCTCGTTGACACGGGGCACAAAGAGCGCCAGCACGAAGACGGCAGACACAGGTGGCGCCAGATAGCTGGAGACTGCCTGTATGTAGTCAAAGAGCTGCCCTCCCTGCGCTGCCTGCACGATGGGTAGCCAGGCCACGGACACAGCCACGATGAACACCACCCAGAGCCTGCAGTTAGTGGCCATCAGGAGATTTCACCCAGGATTCCTCATCTCCCCCTAATCCTACGAGTGCTCCCTGTCCCCACCCCGGGGCTGATTGGTGGGGCAGGACCTGGGGGAAACCCAGGCCGCACCGTCCTACTAGCAGCAGCTCCCGGTCGCCTGCACAGGGCCGCAGGCGTGTGTAGATGTCCATAGTGAAAAGTGTGCTACTGCTGTTAAAGATGGAAGCCAGCGAGGACATGAGCGCCGCCAGCATGACTGCCAGCATGAGTCCGCGCAGACCTGCAGGTGGTTGGGAGCTGTGAGTCTTCAGCCACCAGGGTGTCCCCGAGAGGGTGTGACTTGGTGAGGGGTGACTTCTCCCAGTTGCAAGCTCCACACCTTGCCAACCCTTACCATTGGGCATGAGCTTCACGACAAGCCGCGGGTAGGCAATGTTGGAGCAGCCCACCTCAGTACCGCACACTCGCTTACACACCTCGGGCACCACGCACGCCACCTCGTCTGCAGGAAAGAGGGCACGATGTGGCTAGGATGGGACCTGGTCTGGGAACTCAGATCCCTGAAGTGGGGACAGGAAATCCTAGTGGAAGAAAGATGGGGCTGCCGATTGGGGGGTGGAGGGAGGTGGTAGGACTGGGTTACTGGATTTACAAATCAAGGGACAGTAGCAAAGATGGGAACTGGGCACCTGTGATCATGCACAAGAAATGCACAGTGCACAGTCCCGTGCACTGGATGGGGCACGGGACTTTTGGTGGGGGCCGGGTTGCGGATGTTACCTGGATAAAGAATGCGGCTGATCATGCCTGGCATGACCATGAGGAACATAGGCATCAGCTTCAAGTAGCCACACAGTATGCAGCCTGCCTTGATGTGGGTCAGGTTCTTCCCGGCCAGACAGCGCTGCACGATGACCTGTGGCGAGGGCCATTAGGCTACCTGCATCCAGTCTTGGACACCTCACCCCTTCAGGCCTTGCCTCAACTCACTGCTCTAATTCAGGCCTGCCTCTGGCTCGGCGGTGCTGGCAATTCACCTTCACTCAGACCCAGATTCTTTGGATTCGGCTGGGTCTGGCTTAGCTCCATCCTGACCAGGTTCCTGACCCCTCCGGTGGCGCCACCAGATGGGTTCCTGTCCCACCCATGTCAGCTCCGCCCACAGCGGTTCTGGTTCTCCCCCAGCTTCCCTCCAGGCACTAGCCCTGACTCCGCACCTGGTCGCTGCACCAGTACCAGCCCGAGACAATGGTGAGACCCAGGAGCAGCGCGGGCCATGGCAGGTCCCCCGTCACAGGGTCCCGGAGCAGGTGGTAGGAGTCCGGCCGAGGTCGATAGCAAGAACTCGAGATGTTGCCCACCGCCGGATCCTCAGAAACCGTCAGCGACGTCATTGCCCCCAAGTATTTGTCGAAAAGCCCTGAATACCCTCCCACTTCATGGAAGGCTGTGAGGGCAAGGTCGTCAGGAGACCGGGCGCCAGCGCCAAGACGGTCCCTAGGACCCACATGCTGGAGATGCAGGATGTCTCTGCTCCCCCACTGAGGGCTCTGTGACTCAACCTCCGTGCCCCTCCCCCGCCGGCTGAGCTCCCTACCGTAACCCATGAGGATGAAGGCCCCCCCAAGAATGACAAAGGTCTGCACGGTATCTGTGTACATCAGCGCTGCCAGCCCTCCTGCAACAGGCCTGGGTCAGTGGAAACAGCCCAAACAGGATGCCCGGAGCCCATACGGTGTCTGTGCGAATTCGAAAAATGTGCCCCTTCCTGGAGAGCAAATTTCAAAGAAATGGCCCATTCTCCAGGCTCATGTACCTGGGCGTCAGCAGACAGGACTCAGTGAGCAGAATGTGCCTCCGTGACACTCCCAGCACATCTCTCAAGCCCACTCCATCCCGAAGCCCCTGCCACAGCCACCTGTCACAGTGTAGATCATGGTGATGCCCAGAAGGGCGATGACGGAGGCATAGATGTTCCAGCCCAGAGCCTGTTGAATGAATACTGCGCCAGAGAACATGTCCACCTTGGGGGAAAGGAGCGATTGCACAGGTCAGGACCAGGGGGGACCTGGGCAGGGACCCAGAACTACCTCATGCCCAGACTAACACCCCAGGTGGCCACGCTTCAAAGGTTCTCTTATTTTTCAATGGTCTGGCCTTCCCAGGTCCCACCCATTGTGGTCGCAGCCCCAAAACCTGTTCCTTCCAGACCCTGCCTCAACCATGGTTCTTACAAGCAATTTCTTCTTGGTTCCGCCCCCTCCGAGGCTTTCTAGAAGCCTCCACTCCGTGGTCCCGCCCTCCCAGGGCCCCGCCTCGCCCTCCATGAATGCGCACCGAAATCTTGGTGAAGATGTACAGAAAAAGCGAGAGCACTGACAAGTAGAGGCGGATACGGTGGCCTCCGAAGCGCTTGCGCAGGTACTGCGGCATGGTAATGACGCCCGCCGTCAGGTACACCGGCGCGAAGAGCCAGCCCAGCAACAGCACCACGAACAGCGCCTGCAGGCACAGCTACCAGCCGGTGACTGAGACCCTGCCAGGAGGGCGCCCTCGTCCCTCGAGAGTCTGAGACCTCTTGCTGAACGTGCTATACCAAGGAAAGGTCGCACTGGGAGCCCAGAGGATGTCCCTGAGCCCTGGATATTAAAGGACAGGATCTTTGACACCAACATGGGCCCTTAACTAGAGCCCTCCTGGTCCTCCCAGGCCATGACCCCTGGCCAGTCCCTCCCAAGATTGCCCCTATCCTCCCACCCACCAGCACATGAATCCAACCACAGACCCTCAGGCTGACCACAGCCTCTGCCAGGAAGGGCTGCCTCACCTCTCCTCTTCACCCACCCAAACCTTCTGTCCCTCGAGACTCGGCTCAGAGACCTCCTCCTCCAGGAAGTCCTGATCTCAGCCCTCAAAGATAAGCCTCAGTCCCAGAGCTTTGTCTCCTTCCTGCTTCTGCAAGGGGCCTTAATTTGGTCCAGAGATCCTCATAGGCCACAGCTTCAGAGAGCATCTGAACAAGCACTTCACTATCTTTGAGGATGTTCACCCCACTTCAGAGAGGAGTAAATCAAGGCCACAGAGAGTAGTGGCTGGTCCAGGCTTACACAGCAAGTCAGGAGCAGGCCCTGAAAGTGGTCATCTCCAACATCTTCCTTCCTCCAAGCTGGACGCGTGACCCTCGAAGCCCAACCACACCTCCACAATGGGTAAGTCCCACCTCCAGTCTTATGTCCCCCCAGCTTGGAGCCTCCCAGGTGTGATAGTTCCAGGGGTTCCCACTGGGATGGAGGTTATTGGCAAAAAGGGCATCTCACATTCCACTCAAATCCAGCCACAGCCAAGCCGCTTGCAGCACCAGTCCCTGCCAGGCCCACAAAGTGGCCACTGCCGATGTTGCTGGCAAAGAGAGAGGCCCCGACCTAGATAGCCAGAGGTGGGGGTGAGCTAGGCTGCTTCTCTGGGCCTCCTCCCACTCAACAGCACAGCCTCTCTCACCGGCCACCACACCATGCTTCGTCCTGCCAGGAAGTAGCCGCCAACGGTGCCTCTGTTGGTTCTGCACATGGACTGAGAGACAGGAGTGGGGGGAGACTTGGGTTCGGAGCACATCTTTGGACCTCATTAGCCTTCTCAACACATTCCTCAGCCTTGTTTTAGGCTGAAGATTAACCAGCCCTGGGCTCTCTTGATGGTTCCCACCCAACCCCCTGCCCCAACCTCCTCCGAGGCACCTAGCGCAACCCAGGACCTGACCTAGTGCCCAACTACCCAAGCTTGAGTGTGGCTGGATTCAGCCTGACTTTTCCTGGGGCCTTGGATATGGATGGGCTTCTGGTCAGATACTTTGTAGACAGGGGAACAGAGATCTCATTTAGAACACTGTCCATAATGAAAATCCACTATTCCCTTCAACGGACTCCAATCCAAAGGAGGGAGGACAAGGAACGCCTGTTGGCTGGGCCTCCCTGAGGCTGTCAGAAGACTTGCTTGCCCACCACCCCCAGCTTTCCTCCTCAAAAATCCAGGCATCCTTCCCCTACTGAACATGGGATCTTCCTCAGACTTTTCCCCCAGGCCCGAAGAGCCTGGCCCCCAGCAGCACCCCAACTTCTCACCCACAAGCCGACACCAATGACCAGCAGGAAATAAGCAGCAATGACCAGGATGTCAGCAGAGTTGTTAATTAGGACCTTCTGGTTTCCCGGGCCTGGTACAGAGCCTGCCTCTGTGTGTTCTTCCATTCTGCCTAAGGTTTGTCCCTCAAGGGACTAGCCCCTGGATTTCCCCAGGGGAGGGATTAATGGTTACCTCAGGGGCAGTGAGCCGACAAGTCCCCCAGGTCATGTTCCCCCTCCCCAGCTTTGTTTAGCTGAATCAGGTCTCATCAAGGCCGAACACTTGTCCTGTGGAGCAAGAGCTTTCAAGTTCAGGAGCACTCCTTCTTGGGCCTTGGCCCCCACTCCCTCCCCAGTGCCCCAGGCTCAAAATTATTCCTTTTACCCATGCTGACCCCTTCAGCCTTGACCTAGGGAACTGTGCCTGAGCCAGCCTCTTGGTTCTGACTAATCCAGAGGGATCATTTTCAAACCCCACTCTGACGGTGTCACTCCCCTGTTCAGAAACCCTTCTAGCTGGGACCCCTGGGTGGCGCAGCGGTTTGGCACCTGCCTTTGGCCCAGGGCGCGATCCTGGAGACCTGGGATCGAATCCCACATCGGGCTCCTGGTGCATGGAGTCTGCCTCTCCCTCTTTCTCTCTCTGTGACTATCATAAATAAATAAAAATAAAAAAAAAAAACCCTTCTAGCTCCCCATCATCCTAAAAGAAGTGGGAGCTCCTCAGCCTCATGTTCAAAGCCTGCCATACTCTGACTCCTCCCTACCCTTCCCCTTTGCTCCTCCACAGAAAACCTAGAGTGAGATTGCGTTTCCCTCCAACTCCCTCACCCTGCCCAGCCCATGTATTTTCACACGCGTAAGCTTTGGCATAAACTGTGCCTTCTGCTTAGAGTGCCTCCTCGCCTCCCAAGTGGCCCACTCCTACCTCTCAGATGGTAACCTTCAGTACCCAACCCATGTCAACGCTTCAGCGGCTTCTCTGACTTTTCTATACAGTTCTGAGCACATTGTGTTGTACTCGTCTGGGCCCAGGTCTGCCTTCCTAACAGACTAGAGATTACCCACGAGCAGAAAATGATCTGATTCATCCCTGGAGTCCCAGCACTCAGCAGAGGGCTGAACAGAAGAAAGGAGGGTATTAATAAATATCAATACCTCTGCCTTCCGAGAAGAATTGATCAGACTTGGATGAATGATTATGACAAATTGGGTTCAAAAAAGCCAAAAAAGAGGCATGTTGATTAAAAGGTTGCCACTGTGAACAATCCCAATGGGGGCTTTTTGAGACACTGGAGAACACACCTCAGAATTGACCCCTCACGGCCAGAAAGCTGGAGTATTTATTCACCAATTTCTGTCCCTAAAATTATAGAACCTCCCCACCCCACCCCCTTCAGGTCTGCTGGGTGCAGAAGCCTGCTTGTCCTCCCAGAGAGCACCCTCAGACAGAAACTCAGGGAGCAGCTGGGGAGACTGGGTGTCTAGGAACTGTCTACATATGACTTCTCAGGTGGGCCAAGTGGATAAGGGCAATGCACCCACAGCGTCTGCTTCAGGGGTTGATGAATTTGACGTGCCTGAGAGAAATCCAGGACCAAGTGTCAGAGGACAGACACACTGGGGTTATAAGCCCTTAAAATCCATATGCCCTCTGTGTGGCCTACAAGGCCCTTCATGATGTGGCACCTATTTCCTCTTTGACTTCATCTTCTACTCTCCCCTTTCCTCATCCTAATCCAGCCCTTCTTTTCTTTCATTCAATATGCCAAGTTCCTTCCTACCTCCTGGCCTTGCTGTTTCCTCTCCCCGGAATGCTCTCTTCAGGCTCTTTGCCTGGCTGTCTTTCCTCAGACTTCCAAGTCTCAACTTAGATGTTACATATTCACAGAGACCATCTGGTCAAACTAATCCCTTCCTCACTTTCTCTTAGTTCTCCAATTTTTTCCCCTTTACACCTCCCCTCATTTCCTCTCATTCTTTCCTTCATTACCAAACATTCACTGAGCACCTATCACATGCTAGATAGCATTCTAGTCACTGGAGAGACAACGGTCAGCAAAACAAACATACAATCTCATAGACAGGTTCTCAGGAGCTTGCATTCCAGTTTCGGAAGCAGACATAAGCAACAAATAAACACCTATTTGCAATAGAGGTAAGTGCTATGAGGGACTAGGGAGGTGCAATGGATGGAAACAAGGGGGGAGAGGGAACTTTACTTAGGCCATCAGGAAAGTCTCCATTAGTTCATCACACATGTCACTTGGTTCTTGTCATCTATCTTCTCAACTAGACTTCAACTCCATGAGGTCGAGAAGCAGGTCTGCTTTGTTCCCTATGGTCTCCCAGTTCCTGATATCAAGTCTGGCACAGTACATACTCCATAAAACACTTGGTGAAATTAATGAATCGAGTATACAGATGGCCAGTTGGGGCATTTTCAAGACAGGAAGGTGGTTACAAGCCAGGAAATAGAATTCCCCAGGGAGAATATGTGGGAGGAGAAGAGCAGGAAGCCTGGGAAGACTTAGGAGAGGAGCCTCAGAGAGGAAATGGGGGCAGGCCGTGGCAAGGACAAAGAACACTTCACCTTTGTCTTACCCCTACATGTTCTCCTTAGCTACTAGCTCTGCCACAAGCAGGAAGGGCTTCTGAGTATCCATCATTTCCAGCCTCAAAGTCTCCTATAGTTTGCACCCAGGAATCTAAGCCCCCTCCCTAGGGAACTGCAGGGTTCAAAGAGAAGGTTCAGAGGCTCAGAAGTGTGCTGGAGTTTGGAGATTCAGATGGAGCCTAAACTCCACACCTAAAAATCCCTGGCCCCACCCATTTCTGCTGGGGGTTAGGTCAGGTGTCACCTCCTCCAGGAAGACTGCCTTGACTCCCAATCTGAGTTAGAAGCCTCCTTCTGACTCTTACAGCCCCTAGTGCATCCTTCCATCACTGCTCTGACTACCTCAAGTGTCATCCTCTGCCTAGGGGAGATGTTATGAGTCAATACAAATAAGAGGGAAGCTGTGCCTTAGTGCCCAGATCCAGAGTGGGCATAAATTGGCACTTCTGGATGGAGTCCCATCTCTGAGAGTCTTCTCAGGAGAGAAAACTCTGAAAATCAGACAAGGTGACAAGGGTGGGAGGGTGTGGGACATGGGGGTAGAGACAGATTAAGTGCCTATTTTGAGGATACAGGTTGCTGAAGAAATGGGGAACGAGGGTGGGAAGTTTCCAAGGGGCCCAGCCTGACCTCCTGTTCTGGCTCCCCACTGGCTGTACAATCCTGCGCAGGCTCATTTGATATGTGAAGAGCAGCCTGCAAATGCGGAGGCTGCAGGTGGCACGGCGGCCGCAGGCAGGGGCCTAGAACCTGCTGCAGCCAGAGGCAGCACAAGAGGCCAGGCCTCACCGCACAAGGCTTTCCCGCGCACTCAGAGACACTGCACCAGCATGATGTGGCATGTGCTTTTATGTAGGTAGAAAAAAAAGTGCACAGAATAGTGAGGGAGCAGGGAGCAGCTCTGTCCGGGCGGTCCTCTGGTTAGTCAGAGTGCAAGGGCCCTCCTCCGGCCGGGGCTCCCCAAGGGTGGGAATAAAGTGAAGACCTCAGGCAGGGGTGCTCCACAGCGGAGGAGCCACGCAGGAGGCCTTGAAATCGGCCAGACCTTTTCTGAATTTGGCCATGGAGGATTTAAGAGTACCTTAGGGGTGGGTCTCTCCAGTGGCTGAGGCCTCACCGGGTGGGCTGAGAGAGACCCCCAAGCTCCAGGAGCAAGGCCTTGGGGTGTCTGGGGAAGGGCGGGGTCCCTGGGGCCTTGGTCTCCCGCAGGGGCCAGCCCCGCAGGCGCTCAGCCGAAGAGCTTGACAAAGCAGGGCTGGCAGTAGGGCTTGCCCGCGCGCTCCTGGAAGGAGCCCTTGGTGAGCGGGCGCAGGCAAAAGGTGCAGGTGAAGTGGTCCGGGTGGAAGCGGCGGCCCAGGGCGGACACGCAACGGCCGGTCACCGGGAGGCCACACGTGGCGCACAACGACCCGCGCCGCGCGTGGAAATGGTTCTCGCACAGCGGGCGGCCCTCGTGCTCGAAGAAGCTGCCTCCCGAGAAGGGCGCGAAGCATTCCTGCGGAAGGGCGGCCGCGGAAGCGCAGGTCAGCGCCCCCCCGCCCCCCCCCCCCCAGTAACTAGCTTCAGCAGGAGCGCGCTAACCCAGCGTGGGAGCCCCACTGCCCCGCAGCCGCCCCCCAGACGTGAGCACCTGACCCGAATGCCTGCATATCCCCCCCACCTCCAGGCTCCTAGCCGGGCTGCCCGTCCTCCCGGTTCCCCTGCCCCCCCCCCCCCCCCCCCCCCCCCCCGCCCCGCGCTCCCGCAGCAGCGCACCCTGCACACGAAGCAGTCTGGGTGCCAGAGCGCGCTGAGCGCCGAGATGTAGTTGTCCAGGATGGGGCCTTGGCAGCCCTGGCAGCGCGGGGCGAAGAGCTGCAGGAAGTCCCGGCGGCAGTAGGGGCGGCCCTCGCGCTCGTGGAAACCTAGGGGCCGACGGAGCCAAGGAAAGAGATGCGGGCTGCACCCCACTCGCAGGATCCGAGCTCGGGGCCGGAGGCGGGGCCCTCAGAGGGAGCGGTAGAGCGGGAGGGATGGGTAGAGGGAAGTGGCCCAGTGGGAGGGGATAGGACGGAGCCAGGTGTGGGAGAGCATGGGGCCAGGAGACGTGGGAGGTCGTAACAGGCTGGACCAAAGTGATAGAGGCCGGATGTTGAGCAGATGGGTATCTTTCAAGGCTGGAGCCACGTTCTCACCCTCGTCTCCGAAGGGCTCCCCACAACTGACGCAGCAGAAGTGCTCCGGGTGCCAGTGGGTGCCCAAGGCAGTAACCATCTTCTGCAGGAAACGAATCAGGACACTCCGTGGGGCCCTCCATCCCTTCTTCCCTCCCTCCCCCATCGTGAACCTCCGCATGCAGGTTTAAGTGGGAGTTTGAAGCACTAGGGACCTAACAAGGAACTTGGAAGTCAGAGTGGGCAGGGTCTAGGACGTGGGTAGGCGGGAGCTGTGGGAGCTGTGGGAGCTGTGGGAGGAGAAGGGCTCACGTGTCGGATGGGTTGATTGCAGAGGCCGCATCGTGGGGAGAAGCGTTCAAAGTAGCATTCAGGGCAGAAGGGAGCTCCATCCTTCTCAAAGAAGCTGCTGCCTCCCAGGGCCATAGAACAGCCACCGCAAATGAAATGTTCCGGGTGCCAAGCACGGCCCAGCGCGGTCACCACCTGCAGGTTGGGGACAAGGACTGGGTCAGAGTGGTCCTCAGGTTGCCATGTGCCCAGTGGGCTAAGACCTACATGGCACATTTCGAGTCTTTTTTTCTTTTTACCATTTGACTCCCTTCATTCCTTTCTCCCCATTCACCCTGAGAAGTCAGGATGAAGAACCTGATGTTCAAGTCCATCTGTAAGTGACAGAGATTTAAACCAGGTCCTCCAGCACAGTGCCTAGGGCCCCCAGTAATTTTAGGAGCCCATGAAAATGTAATTACTTTTAAAACCAGAAGAAAAAAATGAGCCAGAAGAAAATGCTTTAATGTATAATATTAATATATTGGGCAGCCCGGGTGGCTCAGCATTTTAGCGTTGCCTTTGGCCTGGGGCGTGATCCTGGAGACCCAGGATCGAGTCCCACGTCAGGCTCCCTGCACGGGGCCTGCTTCTCCCTCTGCCTCTGTCTCTGACTCTGTCTCTCTCTATGTCTTTCATGAATAAATAAATAAATTAAATATTTAATATATATATATGTTATATATATATTCATCTTCACACAAACACAGTCATAAACCACAATTTTAACTTTTTTTCTAACAGAGGAAGGGACCCATGAAGGTGAAAGAGCCTAGGGTCCACACAAGTCATAATGCCACCCCGCCTTACTAAGATTGGAAATTTGGGGCAGGAAGCAGGGCACTAAATACAGCAAGAGGATCTAGGTCAACTGCTGGGCACAGCTGTCATCAATAACATCTACTCAGTCAATAAGCCAAGAAGCAGAGCTCGCAGACCAGATACTGGTAGAGGAGAAACAGTCTTTGTTGGTGCCTGAGAGATGGTAGGTGGCACCGATAAGACATTTGTGAAGACTGAGATGGAGATTTGTAAAGGAGCTAATACTGGGCCGGCACACAGTAGAACCGCAATAAATGGTAACTGGGTGGGAATTCTCATCTGCCACTTACGTGCTACAGGATTCAGAGCTTTAGTCTCCTCATCTGTAAAATATGAACAATGGTAATACCCACTTCCTAGATCATTTATTAAAAGGGAACAGTGCAAAGTCTGGCTCCCAGTAGGGATGGGTCCATGGGTCTCTACGCCCTACTCACAGGGCTCCACTTACTTGCCCAGCAATAGGCTTACTGCAGGAGCCACAGAGCCCCTTGGTCTGGGTGGGAACACCACGGCGGCTGAGATCAGACTGCAGCAGCCCCAGCATGGTGTCTAGGCTGCCCTTGCTAGCTGGCCCTGGTGAGGATGGGGAGCCCTCATTCACAGAGCTTGGCACTGGTGGCTGGGTTGATCCAGAGGCTGGAAGCTGCAACAAGGAGGATATGAGAGTTGAGTCAGCAAGGCAGCAGGTGTGGAAGGTCCTAAAAAGGGTCAGGGAGCCATAAATCCACACTGGCCACACCCCACCTGATTCACGTGGTTTTGGACACGGAAGTCAGACAGCGAAGCCATCAATCTATCCAACTCCAAGGTGGCAGAGGTTGCTGAAGTCTTTGGGAGCACAGGGGATGGGCTGGGGGGGCTGCGAAGAACATAATTTGTGTCAGCTCAGAGCCCTCCAGAGTAGTGAATGCTATCCTCCAGTAACTCAGGGACCCGTCACATCTCTCCCAGCTCTGCCAACTATGTCAAACTCACAGGCTCGGCCTTTTCTGGTCCTCAGATGGGTCCTCCTTCTGTTCCCCTGCAGTCTCCTTGCTAGATGGGAACTGAGACATTATTTCATCTGCAGAGAGGAAAGAAGGGCACTGGACATGGGACCAGAGCCTACCCCCAGCCTGTTTAAGGCTTGTGTCTCTTTAGCTGCTACTCTGGGAGGCGGAGACTGCTCAGTGTCTGCCCTTCCCTGCACTGTCCCCAGCCCGTCAAGGCCTGTCTCTGTGACCTGGTACCTGTGATGTTGAACTGGGTAGCATTAAGCTCCTGAAGCAACCGGTCTAACTCGCAGAGCCCTGTGCCCAAGACACCGCTGGAAGAAGAGAATGGAGGGGCTGCGGGGGCTGCAGGCTTTGGGGACCGAGGCTTGCATACCGTACTGGAAAACAGGGTGGGAGTCTGGGGTCAGGGGTGGGGAATCCAAGGCTCCTTACCTGAGTCGCAAGTGGCATCCCCATCCCCTAGGTCCCAGGCCCCTCACCTGTACAGATGGTCCTTGTCCCCAGAGGCTCCTGCAGACTCCCCAGACCCTGTCTACAGAGAGAAGGACACATGTGTGGTGGGATGTACTGTGCCCGCCCATAAGCCCAGATTCCCCTAGCCCTGGCCAAGCTCGGCCCTAGTCTTGCCCCAGTCTCTAGTATTTGATCTCACCTGCGGCTGGTGGCCGTAGGGCAGGGGAGCTGCGACAGACTCCGGGGATCGGTCTTTTGGAGCCCCTGACCTTGGCATGTGTGAGGTGGTGGTCTCCAGGTCAGAGAGCAGGGCATCTGCATGGGAGAGGCCATCAGGGTGAGAATTTGAGAGGTTAAAGTTAGAGCAGAGACAGGGACAGGGCCTTCAGAGATTAGAGATAGGGTTCCGAATGGGCAGTAGCTGAGGAGGACGGAAGGCAGTGTTACCAGCAGAGGTCAAGAATCGGATGGAAACATAGGCCACCCCGAGGCAGAGAAGGAATATTTATGACCCAAACACCCCGAATCGCTCATCTTGGGAGTCGCGCACAAAAGCTGCCTGATTCTTCTATTCTCCACATCTTCCCCGACGCGGTCAAAATTGACTCTTGACTCAAGTCAAATTTGGCTTCACCCCAAATTGCTCAATTGGCCGAACGCCTGGCACCCGACTTTCTGATTGGGTGCTCTCTCAGCCCACTAATTCCTGCCCCCTCCCGGACCTGGCGCTGGGTCCCACCCGGCGCTCCTCATTGGTGGGTCAGCCGGGACCTGCGTTCCCATTGGCTTATTTTCCACGGCGCCGGTTACCCCAGCCGAGCAGCACCCCCTATCGCAGGGTGCATGAACCCCCTCTCTCGCATGGAGAGCACAGCCTTCCCCGCGTTTCCAACAAGCCAGGAGGAGGAGATGCCTGGGTCCTCCTTCCTCCACCAAGACACCCCCACCCCCACCTCCCATCCCCAGATCTGGATCCTTTAAACCCTTTCCTTCCCAGAACCTGGAAGTGCCTGCTCCTTTACTCATCTCTGAGAACCGTAGTGGAACCCTTACGGTCTCTCTGGAGTCCTGGCACTCATCTAGTCTCTTTCTGCCCCCAAAGACCTGACCCCCACCTACTACCATCCTTAGGGGCACTTAACTCTTTTCTTCCCCAAACCGTGGGAAGGGCCTGTTTTCCCCTCTAGAATTTGATGTCGTGGTCTCCCTTCCCGCCTACTCGCCCAGCGCCCGGACCCAGACCCCTTTAACCCCTCCCGTCCCGGAGCCCCGGAGCCCAGGTGCCCGCTGGTGGGCGCTGCACCTCCCCGCCGGCCTGTCAGCAGCTAGGGGTGGAGGAGCCGAGCAAGGGGGAAAGGGAGGGAGCGGCCGGTCCGGGAAAAGCAGGAAGGGAGAGGCAGGAAGGGGGACGTGGAGTCGGAAAGGAGGCGCGGGCAGAGGCCAGAATCAAGAAGACAGGAGGCGGGGATGGGGAGATGCGGGGAGTGCGAGGGGTTTGCAGCGCGCGGGAGCGGGTCCAGACGGCGGTGAGGAGCTAGGGACAAGGGGACCCGAGCCCCACTCACCCAGGTCCTCCATGGCGGGGCGCGGGCGCACCGCGCGGGGCGAGCAGGGCGGGGGCTGTGTCCGGTGGGGGCGGGGGGCGGGGGACGTCCGGGAGTTGGAGGCCCGGCCGTGACCATGTAAGGAAGCCGGGACCCGCTGGGATGGGGCTGGGGGGGCGGGGGTGCAAAGAACGGGAGAACTCGGGATGGGAGCGTGTAAGGGAGGGAGGGCCGCGGCCCACCCAGGCCCAGCCCGCCCGTCCGCGCCGAGGCAGCCACACCCCAGCCTCGGCCTCCGCTGCAGGGAGCCCCGGGGCGGCCGGAGCCAAAGTCCGAGAAGTGACTCTCCCAGCCCCGGCTCGGGATCCTCTGCTCAATGAGACCCTTAGCCACAGGCCGACGCCCCCAGGCAGACACCTCCCAAAGCCAGCACCCTGAGTCCCATACAGAAGTCCTGTCCACTCAGGCCATTCCTGGGAGATTAGCTCCAGACAGAATTTTGGGCTGAGGGCAGGAGTGATGGCTCTAAGGATCAGACGACAGGTTCAGAGACCTTCCTTTAGAGACCCTGACCATGACATGAACAGAGATCCCCAAAGATCCACACACCAGACACAAATCTCTCAGAAACAGAGACAGACAGACAGACACAACGAACGCTGCCACCCTCTAAGCCAGGACCTTCTCTTCGAGGGTTGGAAACAGACATACAGACACAGGTAAACTGAGCCCAGGCTCAGAGCCCATGCAGACTCCAGGAAAACACTCACAGGCAGCCAGACCACAGCCAGCCTTCAGGACAAAGCCCTTCCCCAACACCGAGGCAGTCCAGACAAGCCAAAAGAGCCCTTTTCCCCAGATCCTGGAGAACACAGACAAAAAAGACACCGACTCCGGTCACAGAGGAACAAGAGGCCTTCCCTGGACTGGGACCCTGAGAAATCAAAATGAAATAACACTTAGAAAGGACTGTGGACAGACAGGACGGTGGTGCAGCCACTGGTCTCAACCCAGCAGCAGCTTATAACGACCTGGGAAGCTTTTAAAAATACTGATGCCCAGGGCATCCTCCCCTCAGCCCAACTCAGTAAGAAAGTGCCTAGGGAAAAAAAAAAAAAAAAGAAGAAAGTGCCTAGGTATCAGTATTTTTAAAAAGCTCTCTGAGTGGTTCTAACGCAGAGCCAGAGAACAAGGAACGGGACAAACACTCACAGAGGTACAGAGATAACAAGTGTCAGCCTTAGCCGACAGGCAGGCGCAGTCCAGCCACACTCCGTCAGGAGGTCACCTGAGCAGCTAGTGATCTGGGACCCAAGTGCTAGAGAGACCCTACCTCGAGACACCACAGTACAACATAAGCCCTTCCTTAGCCTGAATGTAGTCTGGGGCCCTGGCTATCTCTGAGTAAAACTAAGACGGGTCCTCGGGGACTCCAGGAACACAGTGGGTCTAATAGCAGAGGACACTTGACCCAAGAGATGAAGACAGACCCAGAGACCAAAGGCCCAAAGTGGGTGAAAGACACTCAGGAAACAGTAATGCCAAGGCCTTGGACATACATCCCCGTGCTCATTGCATTCCCTTGGCCCAGCCCCTTCATCCCTGACTAATGTGTGTGTCTAGCTGGGTAGCTGTCTGAGCAATGAAGTTGCGGGAGCTGGAAGCGGGTTTTCTCCAGTACCCTACTCTAGCCCAGGACTCCAGAAATTTACTTTTAAACTCCTATATGCCAGGGTGGCCCGTACTGAGATACGGCCACCTGAATAAGACCTAGTTGATTGGTGGGGTGAGGGGACCACAGGAAAGCAAGCAGACACCACACCATACGGTATCCAATTCCAAAGTTTTTAATCTCCACTCTGGAAGGCTGGGCCAGGCCAGGTGCCTGGGGTCCCGGGCTGTTCTCCGTCTTTGGGTCCACACTCAAACTGTGGGCCTTGGCTTCTCACTCCTGCGTCTTCAGACCATCATCCTGCGGTACAGTTCCATCCTCTCGTCGGTCCCTGATGGTGACGTCTGCTCAGCTTCCTCTCCTGCTGCTCCGAGGGAGTCCTCCTTCATAGCCAACTCATCCCTGGATCCCCTCCCCGGAGATATCAGCAGTCTAAGCTAGAGCCCTTGCCCCCCAATTCAACTCCCATCACCACAGCGAGTAAAGCCTCCATCAGGGGCCCGGTCTCCTCGCCGGCTGCCTCCACAAGCCCCATTAAGGCCAAGGCCCGCTTCCGCGGGCACTGCCCCGGCCCCAGGGTCCAGCGGGCACAATGGGCAACCAGCCGGGGCCGACCCAGGCGGAATACCTCACCCACAGACTCTGGGCCACCGTGGGGTCCCAGGTGAATATGGCCCACAGCCTCTTCCAGCTCCTCCTCCAGCCCAGGCAGCAAGAAACGGCCAGCAGCCTCCAGTGCCTCCTCAGCCTCTGAACCCAGCAGTGGCTGACCCAGTGGGGGAATGGGCCCCAGGGCAGCCCCACAGCCCCGGCAACCATGCAGGTGATGCAGGATAGGCCAGGCTGCGCTGGGTGACAGGCCTCGAAGCGGTACCAGGTTCATCTGGGCTTCAGCAAAGCTGCCAGCTAGCAGGGCCCGGAAGAAAGGTGAGGCAGTAGCTGAGGCAGCTCGCTGGGCAGGGAGCCGTAGGCCTGAGTCCAGCAGGAAGTGCAGGTCAGGGGCTGGGATGGGGGCTGGACCCAGCAAAGGTTCATAGAGGCAAGGGGAGGGAGCATCTAGGTCCAAGGGCATTGGAGGTGGAAGGGCTGGGATCACAGTGGGAGACACTAGGCCTTGGAGGCAGGAAAGGGAGTCCGCAGCAAAGAAGAGGAAGAGTGGATGTGGAGCTGGCCGAGTTAGTGCTGAGAGGAGGAGTCGGAGGCCGCCCTGGTCCAGAAGTAGCCGGCGCCACAGAGAGGGTTTCCTTTGGGAAGAAAGGGACTCTTTCAGAAGGTGAAATGAGTGGCACTGCTCCCGACCCCTGTGAGGCACCCACATCCCCCCTCACCGGCAGATGAAGGGCAGGGTTAATGCACAGGCCACACGGTCCTCAGGGCTTCCAGAGAGCAGCAGGTGGGTGAGGGCACCCACTCCAAAGGGTGATTCAGCCTGCACGGTCAGGTTCTGCAGCAACATCTCACCTGCAGAGGTGGGCAGAGCAGGTCAGGTTGGGAGCTGATGTCCCAGCTGTGGGTCCTTGAAAGGAAGGAGGCTAAAACCCCAGGGCATGCAAGAGGGGATGACTACAGGCCCAGAGAGAAAAGGTCTAAATGCTAGGAACTGGAGGTCAAGGATAAGAAAAAAGTGTGATGGTCAGGGAGTACGTCCAGCTTGGAAGGACTACAAGAGCCCATAGTCAGAGCACAGAAGACAAGGCAGTCCCTGGCCGTGTTGGGAGTGCTCGGGGCACCTGGGAGCATATGGGGCCTGAGCTGGGGCTTTCCAAGTCAGTGTGCCCAACGAGAAGCCAGTCAGGACAATGTGAGATTGGGTAAAGAAGAGCAGACTGGGTAAAGAAATATAGACAGATTCTAAGTCGTTGGAGCCAAGCCTGGTTTGGGGGTACCTAGGCCCCAAGACTTGGACAGAGGATGGAGCAGAACTTTGCATGGTGGGAGTCCCTCACCTCTTCCCACGTGGTGACTGAAGTTGGATAGTGGGCTAGAGGCAGTGAGAGCCACGAGCAGCAAGGTGAGGGTCTCAGTCCAGAACTAGAGGGGGATGGGGGCTCTTATGGGAGACGCACCCAGCTCCCGGTGCTGGCGTCGAGCTGGTCGGGCACGCAGCGTGGGCCAATCATCTGGGGCAACGCCTAACACAAGCCAGGCACGCAGCAGTGCAGCACCGTAGCTGCGCACGAAGGCCTCAAGACAGGCAGGGTTGCAGGTAAGGCGCGCCAGGATGCGTAGTGCCCGTGGGCTCGGTGGGCCCGGTGAGCCCGTCACATAGGCCAGCAGGCCACACAGGGCCGGGCCAGTAACCAGTGCCCCACTTGGGTCAGGAGCCTGTGAAAATCGTGACAATAGCAGCAGCGCTGGTCCCTCACGGCCCCAAGGCTCCTCAGAGGTGGCAGCAGGGCTGCGGCCAGGCGTGCGCAGTGTGCGAGGCGACCGCAGTGGCGTTGGACCCAGGGTGGGGCTGGTTGGCTCAGCTGGCTCTGGTGGTGGTGGTGGAGGCGGGGGACATCGCTCAGGGGACCAGTCCGGAGAGATGTCTCCTGGGCCTGCGGCATAGCCCTCAGAGATCAGCCATGACCTGCAGAGGGGAGAAAGGAGACACTGAACCCAGAGCCAACGTAAAGGAGCAGTGCCACAGAGCTGTCCTGCAAAAGGAGGTGACTAAAGCAGTGGGAGGAGGTAGGGCCAAGCGGAGGTAGGAGAGAAAGAGAAATGGAGGAAAAAACCCAACTCGTTCAGCAATTACTGATGCCTATCATGTGCCAAGCCCAGGATTAGGTACTAGGCACAAGCAATGAACAAAACGAAAGTCCCCGTCCTCCTAGAATTTATGTTCAAATGAAGGGCAAACAGGCAACAAAATTTTTAAAAAGGCCCAGTGAATCTGTCTGGTCCCCAAGTTCAGAGGTACTGGGGTAGAGCCAAGGCCAAACGCAGACCAAGGAAGAAAGGACATGTGCTTAACGGTGACTAGAAAGTGGTCATGTCCAGGGAGAACAAGGAGTCAGGAATCAGAGTCAATAAGAGTCCTGCTTTAAAAAAAAAAAAGAAAAGAAACACTAAGAGTCCTGCTGAGACAGGGTAGGGGATGAGGGTAGGGTAGCGGAGAGAGCCAGCCATCAGGTTCCCACTCACCTTAGGCTTCGGAAGCTTCCAGCCTGTGCCCGCTCAGGGGTCCGCTCCTCAGGAAAGTCCCAGGAAGCAGCTTCTCTTCCCTCTTCTTCCTCATCACCAGCATCCCCACACAGCTGCCCAGCCAAGAGGGGTACGAGTCCCAGAGCCTGGAGCCGGCCCAGGGCTCCAGTGTCATAGAGGAAGCCCACCAGAGCAGCCACAACGCGAGGGTGCCAGGCACTGGCACGAGGGTCCCGTAGCAGACCCATCAACAGCTCCAAACCACCTGCGTCCCGCAGCCGGGCCCGGTTGATGGCCTCCCTGCACAGCAGGCACACAGCCCGCACCAGGGGCTGCTGGGAGGCTGGGCCAGCCCCATTGGGCCCTCTGCGCCGCCGGAGCTCACCCAGTAGTACCTCTACCCCACCAGCATTGCCCAGTGCAGGCCGTACAAGGCCTTGGGCACACAGGTTGGCGAGGATCAGGATAGTTGCCTCTCGTACTGCCTTTTTGGGGTGGGAGGCCAAACTGACCAGTGGTCCTAGTCCCCCACCGAGACTTAGCTGCTCAGCACAGGCCCGGGAGCAGCCTCGACTCAGCTCCAAGAGGGCACGGACTAGGGCCAAGGTCAGCGCAGGGTCTGGGGCAGCGGCCAGAAGCTCAGCCAGAGGGCGCACTGCTCCCTGCTGCGCCAGGGCCAGGCGGTGCTGGGGTGAGTCCGCCAGGTTGCGAAGGGCGCGCACCACACTCTGCAGACACTGTGAGTCCTGGCAGGCTGTCAGGCTCTCAACGAGCAAGGGAACAGCACCTGGAGAAGAGGAGGACAAAGAGTGAGCAAGGAGGTACCCGAGCCCCTCTCCCACCCAAGCACTGGCTAACTCCATGCTCAGAGCCTCCTCACCAGCAGAATGGATGTCCCCACAGCTCTCAGGTTCCATGGCCAAGTTCCCCAGAGCACGGGCTGTTCGGTTCTGGATGCTATCAGTCTTCACACACTGAAGAATAGTCACTGCAAGAGAATTTGGCCTCTTGAGGGTCCTACCCCCTTCTTGTCTCTCTCATTAATGACTTCAAGAATGTGGTCTGAAAGGGTCAGCGAAGGCCTCCAGAAGAGGTTAACACATAATGGGTCTGAAAGGTTAAGCAGGCAGGTATTTGTTACGAAAGATGGTGGATGGGGGTGTCGCAGGGCATTTCAGGTCCAGAAGCAGCCTTTGCAAAGGCCCAGAAGTGAGATCCAATGTCTGAGCTATGATCTCATGGAGGGCCTCGAATGCCAGGCCAAGGGATCCGGCAGGACTTGAATATGAGGACAATGGGAAGCACGCGGGGTTTTAAGAATAGGAGTGCTGTGATACAATGTGGTAGCCATAGGGAGAATGGATTATAGGGAAAAAGAATAAGGTGGCGGGGGTGGGGGGTGGGGGGGTTTGGGGGGGTGTTGGCCAGCAAGGAGGCTGGCCCAATTGTTAAGGTGAGAAAGGACAGTGGCTTAAACCAAGTCAGGTACCAGCACAGACCAACACGCGGGCACCCGTTCCTGGGCACATGACGAAACAAGTAATAAACGGCGACGGATTCAGGAGATATTTAAAATATAGAACAGTAACTGAATGATGAGGGTCATATGCCAATAACAAAACCTGTTATTTATTAAGGACTTATTAACGCGCCTCGTGTCAAACATGTTACGGTCCAGGCGCACCTTATTAACAGGTTTAAAATATGCTAAAGTCTCCTTTTATCCAAAATAAGACTTTGTCAAAACTGGCATACTTACTTTCCTAACTGGCGGGCCGTGTGTAAACTGTGTTCCCAACTTTGCCACTAAGAGGCGCCAAGAAAAAAAAAAAGCTTGTTTTCTTTTGTTAGGATTTGTTATTGCGCTAGTTTTTGACAACCCAGAGTACCCAGTCTATGCTTAGAATATCTGCGTTCGGGACGCCTGGGTGGCTCAGTGGTTGAGCGTCTGCCTTCGGCTCGGGGCATGATCCTGGAGTCCCGGGATCGAGTCCCACATCGGGCTCCCTGCGTGGAGCCTGCTTCTCCCTCTGCCTGTGTCTCTGCCTCTCTCTCATGAATAAATAAAATCTTAAAAAAAAAAAGAAGAAGAATATCTGCGTTCTATAGTTGCATCTCATTTTCTCCCTACTTCAATTTTGCGAGGTCGCTATTATTATTATTATTATTCCATCTTACAATGAGGGAGCCTAGCTTTGGAGGGTCTGGCTCGGTGCAGAGAACGACCACACCTTCTGACCCAAGTTCATCAGAGGGTATAGGGGCCACTCCGAGGTGGAAGAGTACGAATCACCCAGAAGTCCTCAGCCAACCCTGTGGCCTCCACCAGCCCAGATTCGAGGGAACAGCCAGTGCGCAGGGAACGGCTGTGGTTGGCTGCTCTGGTCAGGCCCGGGGGTAATCTCCAAGCGAGGCTCGAGAGGCAGAGGCGCGGCGCCGCCAGGGCACCAGCACAAAGAACCCCGGGCCCCGCCCACGCCCGGAGAGGAGACTGGAGCGCCGAACCCCTCTAGGAAAAGAGGGCGGAGCACTTACCCAAAGGGAGAATGCCTCCGAGTCTGCGCACTTCAGCCCGGCACGCCCCTTCCGTACAGCAGTTGGCTAGGATGCTCAGCGCCAAGTCCAGGGTCTTGCGCAGGCGCGCTGGCGGCGAGGGCGACGACGAGGAGGACGCAGCGGAGGGGGCAGGGCCCGGCGAGGGGGCGGGGCCAGCAGAAGCCGCTGACTCGACGGACGAGGGGGCGGAGCCGGGGCCAGCCTGGGACGGGGCGGGGCCCGCTGCAGCCGCTCGCCGTAGCAGCGCGAGAAGGGGGCGGAGCCCGCCGCGCGCCCGGAAGCGCTCGATTCCCCCTGCTGCCTTGACGTGGCGCGTGCGGAGGGCTAAGAGCGCACGGCCCAAGGGTGTCTCGTTGGTAGCTGTGTCCTTTCCCCCACCTAGACCCTCCCCGGCCGCCGCCGTGAGCTGCGCGAGGCAGAACGAGAGCGAGTCCGTGAGGGTCGGTTTCGCAGCCGCCATCTTGGCTCAGGCCTAAGGCTCCGCCCCCCTCCTCGCCGCTCCTCCAAGGGAACGGAACTGGAAGAGAGGGGCGGGGCCGGGCACCTCCCCTCTGACGCTTTTTAAGCGGCGCCGCCGCAGTGATTTTGCAAGTTGGAAGTTGTAGTTCTCGGTCCCGGTGCTCTGGACAGTCGCAGGACGCACGTAGACAGTAGTGGTTACCTAATCCCTGTGCGCACCCCAGCGGCGCGTTCGGTGCATGCTGGGATATGTAGTCTGCGCCTTGCTTAGCACGCCGGGCTTAGGACCGAGGGGAAGCTCTCAGGGGGCTCGCCGTGGGCTGGTCCCTTTGGAGAACCCAGACATCCGACCTCGGAGTCTCAGTACCGTGCTGCTCCAGGTGCCGCGGCCACTCCGCCCCCACCCCCTCCACCCCGCGTGTCCACGACAGCGATCACCTTTTCCTTCCAGCTCGCTTCGCCGCCCCACAGCGATGGCCCGGGCGCCGAATTCCGCGCTGACGGATTCAGGATCGTGAGCCAGGCCCCAAAGTGTCAAATTCCTGACAGCGGCCGCAGATGCGGAGCTCTTGCTCAGTCAGGTGAAGGAGAGGGTTAAACCTACCGAGACCGTTCGCTGCCACTTCCTAGAGCGGCACGGGCTGGTGGACATTTCCGTTTCCGGTGCTGGCTCTGGGTCCGGAGTGTCTCCCGTCCTGGCTCCGCTTGTGAGCTGAGCGGCTGCTGTTTAGGAGACGGTGGTGGTGGTGGTGGTGGTGGTTGTTTTCACTGCAATGCAGTCAACGTGGCCAGAAGTGGCAAAGGAGAACTCGGACGGCGCGGAGCGGCAGGGGAAGCGGACATCCCGGGGAGCCCCGAGGTCCGCCCATCCCAGCGGGCCCTCCCTGGCGGCGACAGCCGGCCTCCTGGGGAATGCTGCTGGGTCTGAAATACCGATGTAGGTCAGGCTGTGGCCCAGGGAAGAGGCCTCTGGCAGGACCGTCTTGCAGTCCCCAAAGCCTTCGAGTGCCGGGAGTGTGGACTGACGGCATCCTGCCGCCCTGACCTCCTTCACCACCAAATCAGCCGCGCAGGTGACAATCAATCCCTGTTCTTCCGGGTGTGGCAAGAGCTTCCAGCGAGGCTCACAACTAGTTAAGCGCCACCATGTACACACGGATGAGAAACCATACCCCTGCCCTGGCCTGAGTGTGGCGGCTGCTTCAGCCTCAGTTCCAACTTGTGCAACACCCTGGTTTCCCACTCAAGCCTCCAGTTTCACAAGCTCCCAGAGTGCAGGGAGGCCTCGGGCCGCGGCTCCAACCTGATTAAGCACCAGCGGAAGCCCTATAGCTGCTGAGTGTGGTAAGACTTTCAGTGTTCGCTCCATTCTAATCCAGCACCAGCAGGCACACAGGGGCGAGAAGCCCTACCGCTGGAGGGACTGTGTGGCAAGAGCTTCAGCCTTAGCTCCAGTCTGTTGCAGAACCAGCGCTCACACAGGGATGTGAAGCCCTTACTGCTGTGCCCAATCTGGTGACAGCTCTGGGTGCAGCTTTTATCTGTTCAAGCACCAGCATTCACACACTGGGGAGAAGCCCTATAATTACTGTAAATGTGTCAAGAACTTCAACAGCTCGTACAGCCTGGCACCAGCATATGCATAGCGAAGAACAACCCCAAACACGGCCATGGCTTTAGTGAGCATACCCAATTCATTGAGCACCAGTGTATTCACTTGGGCGGACAACCCTATGCCCATTCAGAATGTGACAAAACCTTCTACCACAGCTCCAAGCTCCTTAAACACCAATGCATGCCCACAGGCGAGATACCCTGTAAGTGTCCCAGTTGCAGCAAGAGTTTTGTAGGCAGTTGAGATCTGCTGCAGCACCAACATACTCACACAGGCCAGAAGCCTTAACATTTGCCCTGAGTGTGGCAAGAGCTTCAGGCAGAGTGCTCATCTACCAGGTGGCCCACAGTGGTAAGAAGCCCTGTGTCTCCCTCCAGTGTGCGGCAAGGTATTTGCCAGCAGCTCCAACCTAGGCCAGCACCAACAGATGTTCCAGGGTGGCAGCCCCTGCCAATATCCCTAGCTTCAGTTTCAGCCCAAACTTCAGTTCTGACTTTGGTCCAGTCCTCAAGAAGCCTGAGCATCTCTAAGCAAATCTCTTTTCTGCTCCTCTAGGGCTGTTGATTGGTGGACTGAAATCAGGGAAACCCAGGCTGGAAGAATTAGGACAGTAGAGCCTTCAAAGAGCCTTCCCCAAAAAGAAGGCTTAAGTATGTTTTTTGAGGACCCAGAGACAGAATGTCAGCTGGAGGGAGTTTTTGGATGGTAGGAGCTACCTGGACCAGCTGATTCCAGATGTAGGGACACCTTTGGCAGCTGCCGATCAGATCCCTTCATGGGCCTAAGGAATGATGGGATTAATCATTTCAAGAGCAACAATTGCCTCACCCCAGAGGCATGGGACCAGATATCAGGCACCCCTGTGAAAGAGAACCGTCTACAGGGGTGTAAGCTAGGGCTGGTAGGGCCCACAACCAAAGGACCAGGAGACCTGTCTGATAAGTTCATGCTTTTGTGACATTTCTAGGCAGGGGCAAAAGGCCCAGGGTTTGTCATGTGCCCCTTCCGTTGCAGGTTCCTCAGAATACTTTGTCAGATTCCTCAACAGGAAAAGTGGTGAAGATTCACTTGTGTATCTCATAAAGTTCACATTGAGGACTTAAGGCTCTTTTGCCAGAACATTGGAAAGAGCTGCCTAAATAAATGTACTTCTATTGGTAAAACTTATAGAAGCCAGAGGGAAGCTTCCCAAAGCACTATATAATCTGTGCCCAGAGCAGAGTCCAAGCTATGAGAGGTTTCTCTTTCCTTTCCATAGCTGTCTGTGTTCCTGGGAGAGGCACAGTCTTTTTGAGGTTGGAGGAGGTTTAATGCCCACCCCTGTGAGGCCGTCCCTCCACTATTAGCCCCATGCCTATAGCACCCTATCCCCAAATTTTGCCTTCTTTTATCAGACTTGCATCTAGAATTAGGCAGAATAGGAGTAAAGGAAAGGAATGTGAAGCAACCCCTCTCTCAGCCTCTAGGAGAATGTCCAGGTCTATCTCTTCCTAGTTATGTGACCTTAGACAGGTCTGCCTCTTCTGATCTTCAGTTTCTCCATTTGTAATACAGGAATAATGATGGCTACCTCACAACATTGTGTTGAGGATTCCATGGGATCATGTACATGATACACCTGAGTCAAAGGGATGACTCTAAACCTCAGTTCTATCTCCTTCAAGTCTAGAGCCTTTTCACTGGTGGTATCAGTCAAGAAGCATCATGCCAGCTTGTGTTCTAGCTCCTCCATAGAGGACTCACTTATTTCACTAGCATAATACCCTCTTGTTCCATCCATGTTTTGGCAAATGGCAAGATTTCATTCTTTTTGATGGCTAAGTAATCTCTCTCTCTCTCTCTCTGTGTATGTACCACATCTTTTTTATCCATTCATCTATCCATGAACATTTGAGTTCTATCCATATTTTGGCTATTGTAGATAGTGCTGCTATAAACATTAGGGTGCATGTGCCCCTTGGCATCACTATGTTTATATCCTTTGGATAAATACCCAGTAGTGCAACTGCTGGGTCATAGGGTAGTTCTATTTTCAATTTTTTGAGGAACCTCCATACTGTTCTCTAAAGTGGCTGAACCAGTTTGCATTCCCACCCACAATGTAAGAGAGCTCCCCTTTCTCTGTATTCTCACCAACATCTGTTGCAGAGACATAGGCAGAGGGAGAAGCAAGCTCCCTGTGGGGAGCCTGATGCAGAACTCGATCCCAGGACCCCAGGATCATGACCTGAGCCAAATACAGACGCTCAACCACTGAGCCACCCAGGTGCCCCTGGTTTTCTTTTTCAACATTACTTTGGCTATTCAGGGTCTTACCTGGTTCTATACAAATTTTAGAATTGTTTGTTCTAGCTCCATGAAAAATGCTGGTGCTAATTTGATAGGGATTGAATTGAATGTGTATATTGCTCTAGGAAGTATAGACATTTTAACAATATTTGTTCTTCCAATCTATGAGCATGGAACATTTTTCTTTGTGTCTTCCACAATTTCTTTCCACAATTCTTTCATAAGTGTTCTATAGTTTCCAGTGTACAGAACTTTTATCTCTTTGGTTATTCCTAGGTATCTTATGGTTTTTGGTCCATTTTTGTAACCTAATCTTGGAAGTGACATCCCATCATTTCTGCCACATTCTACTTGCTAAAAGGTAGTCACTAAATCCAGTCTACACTGAAGGGGAGAGAACTATATAAAGGCATGACTACTAGGAGGTGGGAATCATTGAGGCCACCCTGAAAGTTGTCTCCCATACTCCTAGTTGAACTGTCATTGACCACACTCATGCCTTGTAAAATGTTTCTGTCTGTCACATGTAAACCCCTCTCGCAATCTCATCCTAATTTCAGGGTGGGGCAACCTAGGATGGTGGTAGCATTTTTCTGGGAAACCCCAAATGAATTGTGAGGAAGGCCTTGGCAAGGGTGAGGACATGGAGGTGTAGAAGTCAGAAAGAGATGAGGGCAGAGCACAGAGAACTGCTTCCAGCACCTGCCTTCTCACATCTATTGGCACTGCTTCTCTGAACCAGCTGGTGCTCACATTTTCCAAGTAGTTGGGCACAAGTCCTAGATTCTCACATAAAAGCACATATGAAAATTATCCGCAACCTGGAGATTTTGAGCTTTGTCAGCACCCTGGGAAGATTATCTGGGGGCAGGGGGAGTAAGAATATAACTATTTCTTCTCTTACAGATAATTTTTCTATTGCTTCAATATTTCCCCCGCAAAAGTAAAAACAAAACAATCCTGAAGCTTGGAATTGGATCACTTGGCCCTTTCACTTCGTTATCTACTCCCAGTTCAAAATGCTTGCATCTCTTAGTGGCCAGCATCCTCTTGGATCTGAATTAGATCAAAACATTCAATCTTTGTAAAGTCAGAAGCTCTTTGGACACCAAGAAGTTTCCTGAAGATTTTTCTTCCAGCCTATCCATGCCAGCTTCTTTGTGCCATTTTTTTTTTCTTTATGCCATTCTTTACTCACTCCCCCAATCACTTCCTCTCTCTGGGCTTCAGTTTCATCCTCTGCAAAATGAGCAGATAGAATGAAATTGTCTTCAAGTCCTGCAATGAGTTAATGATTCTACTATGTGTAGGGTGCATGCTGTGAGCAAGGGTTCATACTTGGCTTTCCTACACTTTGGGTGTCATTTGATACCCAGAACCTATTCTTACCTCCTAATGAGCCTGTCTGGACTAAAAATTACATTTCTTAGATTTCTTTGCACATTAGGTTCTTCCACTTAGATGTCCATGCATGAGATTTAGAAGGTAGAAGTGAAACAGGAGCCACTTTCTTATTGCAATTGGCCATTTTCTGATGACTAGTAAGGTAGAGAAGACATGGAGGTCTTCTGTAGTAGTATTACAGTATCCAAACTCCAGCCTTTTGGTTGTTAAAAGGCAGGTTAAAGGCAATGAAGCAGCCTCCTAATTCCTGATTTGCAACTATGTGACCTTGGTTACAGATGTGTAGTTTTTCAACTTGGTAGTTCCAAGTGCAACCTCCTGATTGCTCATTTTCCTGGTTGTAACAGAAGCTCCTCTAGTGAGTCAATTTGGTAGTGTTAACAGAACCAGCCTTCTCAGTCCAGCCTGGCCAACAAGTTTGTAATCAACTAGTTCATAGCTCAAAATACCTATGGTAGAATTGCCCTAATACTGTCACGTATAAGATATGCTAACCTATTTAAATTTCAGTGGACTTGGGCAGCCCGGGTGGCTCAGCGGTTTAGCGCCGCCTTCAGCCCAGGGTGTGATCCTGGAGACCTGGGATCGAGTCCCACGTCGGGCTCCCGGCATGGAGCCTGCCTCTCCCTCTGCCTGTGTCTCTGCCTCTCTCTCTCTCTCTCTCATAAGTAAATAAAATCGTTAAAAAAAATTCAGTGGACTCACCTGTACAATGGGAAAGATAATGCCTACTGTGAATAGTGAGATAATGTATATAAAGTATCCAGCACATGTAGGGTCTCAGTGATGATATCTCTCACCATTATTATAATTCTAGGGAATATCAAGAGTTAAAAGATGAAATACAAACTGACCCTTCCCTCTAGAGGTGAAAACTCACTAGAGAGGTAAGAATTTGGCATGAAATAATAAAGGCAATGAATGATGAGGGACAAAAGAGTAGGACAGAATGTCAGGGCTTTAGAGGAATTCAAAAGAAGGAACTACCTCAACTGCCTCCCAATGGCCACCCTATTGATCTTTTCCCATGTGTTAGACATTCCTTACAACCTCCTCACACAATGGGTACAATTGTCCTCCTTTCACAGGTTAAGAAACTAAGACTCAGATAGAAAGGGAAGGTGACTCACTCAGGGTCACCTGCCTAGAAAATGTTAAAGCTGGGATTTCAACCAGGATCATTTGCCTCCAGAAGTGGATTGAATGGTGACACCCCCATCCCCAAAATATGTCCATGTTTTAATTCCTGGAACTTGTGAATGTTGCCTTATTTGAAAAAAGGGTCTTTGCATATATAATTAAATTAATAATATTAAGATGAAATCATCCTGGATTATCCAGTGGGTCCTATATTTAATGGTAATTACCCTTAAAAAATAAAGAAGAGATGACAGAGGAGAAGGACATGTGACGACAGAGGCAGAAATGGGAATGATGTGGCCACAAACTGACGAAGCCAATGAATAGCACAGCTACCAGAACACAGAAAAGCTAAGGAAGGACCCTCACCCACAGGCTCCAGAGGGAGTACAGCCCTGCCAATACCTTGATTTCAGATTTCAAACCTTCAG